>NC_141991.1:178251159-178551659 GCF_049901715.1 Pseudonaja textilis
TTCAACATCGTTTCTTATAGTTTTCACTGGTCATTTCTGTACTATCTAAAGGACAAGTAGCTTTACAGGACACGTTAGACCGCACTGTTTAATTATTCATGATTTGAGACTATCCATTTCTATTAACAGTTCCAGTTACTGATGTCCTCCAGAAGGCAGAAGTTATGGAAAAGCAAGTGATGTACACTGATATGCTTACGGGAACGATGCTCAGTGTGCTATCATATGTGCTGTGGTCAGTGCCTCCAGTTGCTTGCCATCTTCCCTACTGGAAATGGGGTGAGACTGATCGCCTTATGATACATGCCTTGAATAAACCCATGAAGTTGTTTTTATAGTTTGAGAGCTACTGCACATACAGAGTTTGGGTTGCAAGATGGCATATGCTTTGCATAATGGAGAATTATTGTAAGTCTGCCAGATGTATCGTATCCAAGGGATAAATGACAAAAGAAGCACCACAACTTTGTGATGCATGTCCCACCACTTTTGTACACCCGTACATATAGCAAAAAATTGGTCAAAATGCCATAATGCTGTTTTCATCATTTTGACCAAAGCCGCCAATCTCATGGATGCTGTAAAATACTTGATATTCTTTGAAATGAAGTTGTCTTGTAAAGAAATACAGAAGCTACCAGATACACGATTATATGCCAAAACTCCCTATATTTTTATTTTTCATATTTTTTTCAAATATGCATATACTGCCTATACAGTGTGTATGTGTGTGTATACCCACACAAACACACACATAGTCACACAGACAAAGCTATACACATAAACACTCTAATGTATATACTGCTATGCTAAAGCTAAATTATATAAAAGTTCAACATGAAACAAAAGTCACATCCGATAGCAATTTAGTCCAGCGAAAATAAATTATGACTAACAGTACCTTTTGTTATTCAAGCAA
Organism: Pseudonaja textilis; assembly: GCF_049901715.1. NCBI lineage: Eukaryota > Metazoa > Chordata > Lepidosauria > Squamata > Elapidae > Pseudonaja > Pseudonaja textilis. The sequence goes on from NC_141991.1 coordinate 178,252,079, forward strand.
ATAATATTCAATACTTCAGATATGATATATTACTAAATAATATAGTCCAAAATTAACAGTCCTGCAAACACTTCCTGATGATTACCAGAAATCATTGCATAATTATAAGGAACAAAAACAATAACAGCAAAGATGGGTTGCTAAAATATTGCAGACCATACACACTAATATTCAACAGCAACAAGGGTCATGTATGCTACAGCATTAATCATAGGGAATCAAAACAATGAGAAAACAAATCTTTGAGTTGTAGCAAAAATAAAGCAAGCTTTTCTAACAAAATTAAATGAGTTTTCAATTAGCAATAATATCTGAGTGCCTCAGATAAATTTCATTGGCTACAATAATGCCACTGCGCAGAATTTGAATGGTTTTGAGCAGCATGATAGTCTAGTGGTGAAGACACTTGCCTCCCACTCAGAAGATTGAGAGTTCAATGCTAGGTAGAAACTGATGTTTCTCTCCTAGGGCTCAAAGAAAAATATATCTGCTGTGAACTCTGTGTGGCATCTGGAAGGGCATCCGGTTAGTAAACGCTTAGCTCCATCCATTCGCCCCAAATTAAGGGATTACAGGGTAATAAAAAGGGAGTATCAAGTGAGGGGTTTTGTTGGTTTTAAATGAGTATAACTTTGATATATTTTTTTTACAATTTTCACAAAGATGCCATTTTTTTTTCCTGGCTGGCAAGTTTATTTGGCTCCAGAATCTTCAGAGCCTTTCCAGATCTTATTTAGGCAGCTAAGAACAGGTCATCTTGCCTTGGATCTGTGCCCATCACATCTGCCACTTCATTCCACCATGTATTACTGCAACTGTTGGGCGCTTCCTTCTGCTATCCCACACTTGTAGGCACTCGGATAGCTTTTGAACTGAAGCCAAGGCAGCATTCATCTCAGCTGGTGGCTACTGAAGAATGGGAAAAAAAGGAGAAAGAAAAGCAGCCAACTTTACGTGGCAAATAGTTTGGCTCAGTTGGGAAACATGAGACACAACAGCTCTAGACAAAATAGAACCTGCCCTTCTCATCTAAAAAGCAGCACACTACTTATCCAGAATGACTTCAAGGATAAGAAGTTTCTTTTTCAGATAGAAGAGTGTTTTTCCCACCCATTGAAAGCTGGCTGACTGATCTTTCTTTGCAATTCTTGCTTGATAATAACATCTAAGACCAAATATTCAATTCAGAGAGAACAGTCTTTAAATCTTTGCTTAATCACTTTATCTGGCAACATTTTGTCAAATACACACATGTAGGACAATGCAATTAGATTTACAGTCCAAATGTCAACATGCAACATGAAAGAAAAAAACAAAATGGAGAAAAGGCAGGCTTAAGAATCAGCTTTTCAGGTTTTGCATGACAATGTTAATAGTTATACAACTATACAATATATTTCAAGAAGCATAAGAAACAACAGCACACATATTTGCTCTGGCTGTATATCCATTATAATTAGATGGCATAGTAAAAAGGTACATAAATAAAGAGGGAATTGAGATTTGGGGTGAATGTGTATATTTGTTTAGCCTTCTTATGTTCTATTTTTTCCTGGTATTAAATTCATTCTGATTTGTAATACATTGTCAGTGAAAATGTAATTCTATTACAAAATGGGAAATTTTCTCTCCTCATCTTATCTTAATGATTTGTAATACTTTTAAAGAATCTGCATAAATGTCCATACAGATTTCTTTTCATTTTTTCCACAGTGGCCATTATTTTGTGTGTATGCATATATGTATACATATGTGTGTGTGTGTGTGTGTGTGTGTGTGTAGATAGACAGACAGACAGACAGACAGACAGACAGACAGACAGATAGATGCAATTTTCCCAATTCTTGCATTTTAATGTTTTTATTAATGTGCACGTTTTGGTGTCTATTTTCCATTGCAAAATTCTGAAGAGATGGAGACTGTGATTTTGTTCAAGCATTAGTTTGAGAGAATGAATTAGACATTTGCATTAAAATGGGAATTGAACAAATTCTTTCTCCAGTCCTTTGAGGGTACATGATATGCTGTTATACCTATCTTTTCTTTCATTTGTTTTAAGTATCATGAGAAGCTACCAATTTAAATGAAAGAATAAGCGAAAGATGGGAGGGAACACTTAATTTTCCTGCCTCTGGCTATTTTTCTGTACTAAAACACCACATAACCTTGGCTGCTTTTCCATCCACAAGGAGAAAAATATGGGTAATTTCTTTGTAAAGGTCATATCTCTTAGCTTCACTAGGCTGTATTTGATTTTATATATATATATATGCAAGGGGATCAAATTCACAGCATCACAGCATCGTCATGTGACATATTTGGATTTTTTTCCCCTTCACTAAATCAGGCATGGTCGTGGCCAGTGTGTGATGCATTCAGCCTGCAGGCCAGGAGTTTGGCAGCCCTAATCTTGAGTATTCACTGAAGTAAAAAGCTGGCCTATAAATCAAATAAATAAATAACAGCCAAGGAACAACCCGACTGGTATCAATATCCAGGGTTTACTTCAAGGTAGCCATGTAACTACAAATGCAGGAGAATGTGTCGAGATCTCTAAAAACATCTACAAAAATAAATATCTTTAGATCAGTGGTGGGTTTCAAAAAATTTTCCTACAAGTTCAGTGTGAGCGTGCACTTTGTGTGTGCATGAGCAGCGTTTGCCACTCACCTTTTGCTGCAAGCCCTGTGTGTAAAAACACCTGGTGCACGGCAATTGGTTGTGCCGTGCGAAGCAGCTGGTTGAAAAGCAGGAAATAAAAGTAAGAATAGAGCCAGGGCGGGCGGGCCCAGCAGCTGATCATCGGAGTGAACCAGTTCACTCACAGATGATCCTCAGAGCTACCGGTTCGGCCGAACTAGGCCAAACCAGGCCAAAATGGTAGAATGCCACCATGTGATGACCCAGGGTGGGATACAAAACAAACACAGTCACAGAAAACACATGAAGCCCCTTTTATTCCTTCACTTTGCTTCCAAGCTCCGAATATTCTTGATGGAAGACAAAAAACTCCCACACAGTTACAAGAAGAAGGAAAAAAGCAACACAAACTAGGCAAGATAAGTGCTGGAGGATGTCCACAAATAACACGCACTGGGAAGGATGCCAAGTTCAGAGAGGAATCATAAGCTAGAGATATTTCCACGCTTTGTTTCCAGCGTTCGCCCGTACAGATGTCCGACCTCTTATTCAGTTGTCACAGCTGCAGCCCATGAAGAGAATCAAGGCCCTCTCCTCCCAAGTAGATCATGTCTCTCCCTTATCCTCTCCTCCTTGCATGCCCTAGGATGGGCCTGGGTCCTCCTCTGACTGCTCAGCTGACCTCTGCCCTTCCCCAGCCTCTTCCACAACCTCCACAGCCACATTTCCACTCCCTGTCAGCTGTTCCTCCTCTCCCTCAGACTCAATCTCCACCAGGGGCATGACACACCATGGCTTTAGAGGTCTATCTAAAAATAGCCTAATTCCTGGGGTTGTGGTCGCTCCATCACTGGATGTTTTCAAAAGTAGATTAGAGAACCATTTGAATGGGATGGTATAAGCTATGACCTCTGAGGTCCCTTCCAGCCTTCCATGATTCTATGCCTGTGTCTGAACAATGATTCAGAGCCCCTCCAAAACCCTCCTTGAAGTACCTTAAGCCAGTGTTTCTCTGCCTTGGCAACTTTAAGATATGGTGGACTTCACCTCCCAGAATTCCCCCAAAAAGCCATGCTGGCTGGGGAATTGTGGGAGTTGAAATCCACACTATCCTAAAGTTGCCAAGGTAGAGAACCAGTGACGTCTGGCTTTAATAACTAAGAGAAAAACAGATCGCAAGTCTGTTCTCAGCACTTTAAAGACCAATTACTATCTGGCTGATCTCTTGAGCTCCCTTCCTTGATTTTTATTGCACTGACAGCGTGAGATGAACAAAATGTCTTAGCAGTAGCTTCACGGGGCAGAATACTGCTGTTACTTTAAACTTTTGCAACTGGTTGTGCTACGCAGTATTTATAAGTCCTTTGTTAGTGAGTGGGATCACAAAAAGGGGATGGAAATTTTTTTGGGTTGAGGAGGAGGAGGACTTGCTTACTGCCACTCATATCTTAGTCACATCCCAGGTGTGTTATTGTAATATGATATAAATGGGGCCCCTCAAGGAACACCCGGAATTTGTAGATCCAAAACTCAGCAGTGCGTACATTTTTGGGAACCCTACACTTTACACTGCTGTTGCATGAACTATATTGTATTGCATTGCACTGCACTGCACTGCACTATACTATACAATTATTACATTGTTTTGGTATGTTACATTATGTTATGATATATGATGTGATATATGATATATGTTTGCTATGTTTTATTATGTTACATTACATTCTATTATATATTATATAATATATATATTATATAATATAATTATATAACCATTGTTACAGCCTTAAATCCTCATAGCTTCAACCTCAAACTATCTACCGTAAACCTCACCCCATTCTTAAGAGGTCCTTAAAGGGGGCATGCATAAGTTCACCAGCGTGCCTACCATCTCTGTCTCACTGTCCCCATTTATCTGTATTTCCTTCCTTTCTTCTTGTATATGTTCATACTTATACTTATTATCCTGTACATGTTTGACAAACAAACAAATAAATAAACAAATGTGTATTTTATATTGTATTGTATTGTATTCTATTCTATTCTATTCTTTTATTCTAATTACACTACTGTTGCATGAACTGCATTGGCTTTTAAGTTCTTTGTATTTGCAATTCAAGGCACTGGCTATCACCTTTAAAATCCTGGATAGCATAAGGCAGGTTATTTATTGACAGTAGAGGTAGTCCTCCACTTACAACCCTTCATTTAACTATCATTCAAAGTTAGAGAGTGCTAAAAAAAGTGACCAGTCCTTGCATGTATGATTCTCCCAGTGCCCATAGACATGTGATCAAAAATCAGGCAAGCATTTATGATGGTGGCAGCATCCTGGGTTCATAAGATCACAATTTGCAATCTTCCTATAAAGGGCTTGGTAAGCCAGATTCTCTCAATGACTGCATAATTCACTTAATGACCACAGCAAAAGATGGATGTAAAATTGCACGCAACTCATTTAAAAACTGCATTGTTTAGCGACAGAAATGAATTGCATCGTAAGTTTAGGACGACCTGTGGATACATGACCACCAGGTTGGAAATGGGGAATGCTCTCCAAGCCCATTATCTGAACTCTTGTCATCTGATGGGACCTTGGAATTATGTGTTTCCTGAAGATCAGGGATGTCAAACTGGCAGCCCACAGGCTGGATGCGTCATGAGCAGGCCACTTCCACAGTGGGTCCACAAAGGCAAAAAACATCACAATATGTCACAATATGTCACATGACGTGATCAAGTTTGACACCCATGAAAGAGCCTCACCCTGGAGATCAAGAAGGCCACCTCTTAACTTCCGGCCTTCTAGAAGTCTGCGAAAGGTTAATCTAGGGGTCCCTAAACTTGGCAACTTTAAGACTTGTGGACTTCAACTCCCAGAATTCTGGGAGTTGAAGTCCACAAGTCTTAAAGTTGCCAAGTTTGGAGATCTCTGGCCTAGTCATTCCTTCAGCACTGGGCTAGGATGGGAGTGCAGTAAATGTGGAATTCTAAAGTAAGAGAACATCTGTTGTTCTGAGTTAGATCTACTGTGGGATAGAATAGAATAGAACAGGGCTATCAAACTCGCGGCTCATGGGCCAGATGCGTCACGTTCTGGCCACGCCCACACGTGGTTTAGCAAAGGGGGAAAAAATCCCAATATGCCATGTGATGATGCCGTGATGACGTAACTTTGACACCCCTGGAATAGAATAACAGAGTTGGAAGGGACCTTGGAGGTCTTCTATCCAACCTCCTGCTTAGACAGGAAATCCTATACCATTTCAGACAAATGGTTATCCAATCTCTTCTTAAAAACCATCAGTGTTGGATCTTTCACAACTTCTGGAGGCGAGTTGTTCCACTGATTAATTGTTCTAGCAGTCAGGAAATTTCTCCTTAGTTCTAGGTTGCTTCTCTCCTTGATTAGTTTCCACCCATTGCTTCTTGTCCTGCCCTCAGGGGCTTTGGATAATAGCTTGACTCCCTCTTCTTTGTGGCAGCTCCTGAGATATTGGAACACTGCTATCATGTCACCCATGGACTTCTTGGTGTCCTCTGAACCTGACTGTTTGCTTGCAGATGTTCCATGACCCAGTTGGGTTACATAGTTGGGGGATGAAATGTCTGCAAGAAAACAAGCAGAAAGCATCAGGAGCTCCAAATGTGAAATTGATATTTCAGAACCACATTAGGAACCTTTTTTTAATGTTGAGTGCATGATTGAGGCCTATTTTTCTGTTTTTATTGATTAGAACTTATATTGTATGAGATAGCGGCCATATAAATTTTTAATAAATCTCATAACATTTTACCCAATGATGACAGAATCCTACTGGCCATGTGTATCCTTCAAATTTCACATGATCACATGACCTCGGGACACAGCAACAGTCATAAATATGAGTCAGTTGCCAAGTGTCTGAATTTTGATCATGTGACCATGGGGACGCCATGGTCATAAGTATGAAAAACAGTCATAGGACACTTTTTCAGTGCCATCGTAACTTCAAATGGTCACTAAATGAACTGTTGTAAGTCGAAGACTACCTGTAGTAAGAGCGCTAAAAAGATCTTCACCCAACACCTTCTATCAATAAGACACAACTAGATGTACTTGTAGCCTGATTAAGTATAAAGCAGCTTTTAAAATTTCTGTCTTGCTTCTATGCCTCATTAGGACTCTAATATAGTGGCAAGACATATTACACTAATCATCATTTGTTTAGAATCTGCATGTTTGACTCGGCTGCTTTGATTTTTTGCATGCAAAGTAGCTTTGGGGTAGGCAATCCAAATGAGATCCTAAACCTTTCTATTTTATTCCTTTAAACTGGAAGGTTTCTCTTACCTGACTGGTGGGGTAGGGCTTCGGGGGGAGGGGCTAAATCCAATCAAAGTCGCAAGAAGATTACCCTAGGCAACTTTTAAGCCTAAAACCTGGCATGAAGTTGCTTTAGGAAAAAAAGGTTTATCGAAGGAAGTACAGTATATAGTCCCTCAACTACTGACAGTAAGAAATATTTGACTTTCTTAGAGGTTCCTCAGACATTTTGCCTGAAGCAGAAACTATGTATTCATTTCACATTTCATTTCTGTGAAATCGGCTGGCAACCTAGAATTTGGGGGAATCCTTCTGAGATGATAGATAGATAGATAGATAGATAGATAGATAGATAGATAGATAGATAGATAGATAGATAGATAGATGATAGATAGAGAGACAGACAGACAGATGATAGATAGATAGATGATAGATAGAGAGATAGATGATAGATGATAGATAGATAGATAGATAGATAGATAGATAGATAGATAGATAGATAGATAGATAGATAGATAGATAGATAGATAGATAGATAGATAGATAGATAATTGATAGATAGATGATAGATAGATAGATAGATAGATAGATAGATAGATAGATAGATAGATAATTGATTGATAGATAGATAGATGATAGATAGATAGAAAGATAGATAGATAGATAGATGATAGATAGATAGATAGATAGATAGATAGATAGATAGATAGATAGATAGATAGATAGATAAGGGGGAGAATGTGTGTGAGAGAGGGGGGAAGGAGAGAGATTTGTTCTTCTCTAAAGTTCTTTGCTTCTAATGTTTTGCCCCCAAAAAGATTCATTTCCTATCTTTTCACCTCAGGCTCTTCCCATTTTGCTCCAGGTAAAATTTGGGTTGTGGCTGGTAGAGCCATGATGTGATGAGCAAGTTGTTCAGATTCCCTTTCTATGAGATACCAAAGCTCTAGGCATAACTGACTCTCACAGGTTTGGAGAGTCCCTGCCTGCCATTTCCCCTCTAGGACCAGGCAGTGGTAAAGATGGATTTTATGTAGAATATCATTTGGCTTAGCATATTGGACAGGCTCAGCATGGTGATTCATAAACCATAATTTATGGCTTGTCTCACTGGGTGATCACAACTAATTATGGTTTGTTAATCAAACCATGGCTTAATGTAATATATGGACCAGATGATACTTTTGGAACAAAGAATTCTTTCTGATTTGAGACAATCTTCCAAGATCTAAGATGGAACCAGCTGAATCCAATGCTCTTAATAGGCTTCCCTTTCGTGGCTGTTCAAATATTACTGACTTAATAAGTCAGTAACTATTAATCCTAACCATGTTTTCCCAAAGTAAAATTTGATTCTGAAATTTGATTCTGAAATTGCAGAAATGAAAGCTGTGTAAAGGTATTTAAGGTACCAGCCACAAATATTTTATCCTGGAATTGTTGAATGAAAGGTTGTTCCATTATTGCCATCCTGTAACCAAGATCCTTTCTTGTCTAATATTAAGCTCATGAAAACCCATAATTGTACTATAGCAGCTGGAAGGCAAGATTTATTAGAACCAGATGACTTTAGTGCTAGCCAAATTCTTTCATATTCCAGCAAATTGGCACTTGAGAGCATGTCTGAAGAGGGAGCTGGAGCCAAATGTTTTGCTGTTTATGAACTCTGCATCTGATTGACAGATTAAGCGTATCTGTTGTCAAAAACTCCAGATCAGACAGATGATCTGAATGTCACATACTATAGCTTTCCAACATTCGGATTTCTATATTACTACAGTAGATTGCATTATCACCAATAAGTACAGTGGTTCTAACAAAATGCAAGAAGTACATTTCTGAAAGACTGCAGTGGCGAAGAGACGAAGGTGTGAATCCAAAATTCAAGTCAAATCACACCTCTACTACTTAGGTACTGATTTTGTGGGGTGGGGGAAGAACCAACCCCACTCTGTCTTAAAAGGTGATTGCAACATCTGAAGTACTTCAACTTCTGAAGTGATACATGATGCTTTCACTTGCCGTTTAATCTCCTGCAACTACTTTTTACCACAACGGGATGGGGAAATCTAACCTTACAGTTTGGTTGAGCTGGGGTAAAAACTTGGGATATCTCCTTCCCAGCTTCTGCAAAAGAAAGGCAAGAAGAGTAAATTGTCAGATTGTCTGGAATAAAAGCTTCCTCTGAAGTATATACGATAAAATGAAAAGAAGAAAAAAAACAGGATTTGAGATAGAGAGCTACAGCACTAGCATCAACTATAATTTAGACCAAACTATGCAATCTATAAAAGGGATGCGGTGGCTCGGTGGCTAAGACGGTAAGCTTGTCAATCAGAAAGGTTGGCAGTTCGGCGGTTTGAATCCCTAGTGCCGCGTAACGGAGTGAGCTCCCGTTACTTGTTCCAGCTTCTACCAACCTAGCAGTTCGAAAGCACATAAAAATGCAAGTAGAAAAATAGGGACCACTTTGGTGGGAAGGTAACAGGGTTCCATGTGCCTTCATGAAGGCGTTTAGTCATGCCGGCCACATGACCACGGAGACGTCTTCGGACAGTGCTGGCTCTTTGGCTTTGTAACGGAGATGAGCACCGCACCCTAGAGCCAGAAACAACTAGCACGTATGTGCGAGGGGAACCTTTACCTTTACCTATGCAATCTATTTCACATGTAACTCTTTTGCTTTGATGAATGAAGGCAAATATTTATATCCCAGGGCAATGTTGCAGGATTCAATGTGGATCGGTCACAGCACCAGAGATGTAGCCTTCCAAGCTTTCAAACTCATGCTGCAGCCCATCCTCAGGGAATTCTCTCTACCGGAATGTGTGCTTTGGGCTATTCTATGTGTCGTATTTATGTGGTGTCTGGTTGGGTGTGGCTTCCTATTGGTTGATTGGTGTTGATGGCCAGCTATTAAGTCATTGGCTGTTGTTTCCTTGCACTGCCAAGACCTTGGCTCCTAAGTACAAGTAGTCCTTGACTTACAACAGTTCATTTAGTGACCGTTCTAAGTTACAATTACACTGAAAAATGGGCCTTATGGCCATTTTTCACAGTTACAACCTTTGCAGCATCCCCATGCTCATGTGATCAAAACGCTTGGAAACTGACTCATATTTATGACCATTGCTGTGTCCCAAGGTCATGTGATCACTTTTTGCGACCTTCTCACAAGCCAAGTCAATGGGGGAGGCAGATTCACTTAACAGCTGTGGCGAGAAAGGTTGTAAAATCGGGCAAAACTCATTTAACAAACATCTCACTTGACAACGGAAATTGTGGGTTCAATTGTGGTCATAAGTCGAGGACTACCTGTTCCTGATATGCTGGTGGTAAATTAGCACTTCTGTTGACTGACAAGGGGCCTGTTGCCCAAGCTTGAGTCATTTCTCTGGCTCTCTTTGTACCTGCTCGGCCCACAATCTTAGTAGCTGAGAAATTGAATCTTTTGCTTTGTTTTTTTTTCATTAAGCCAAGAAGAGCAGAGATTAAATTTGCAATATCCCCAAAATATCAAAATTAGCCTCTGAGTGATATATTGTGGGAACAAAACCCCAAAGCATCTGGAATCTTGTTTCTTGATGAGTTAGTTTCAGAACAATCCGAAATATCTGCTTTTCAGGACGAACTTAAATGTTGATCTAATTTACATTATACATAACGGACACTGTGATTACATGTCCATCTTTCAGGTGGGACAAAGAAAGACATTGAGGGTTTGAGCTTTCTTTGTGCTTAAAGAAAATGCTAGTCATGTGTTACCAGACAGGTAAAGATCTAGCATTTATACAAAATAATTATAACATTCATCTTCTTTAGCAAATTAATGAGGAGGATGCTATTGAGTAGGTGCCCACTTACAGCACTGGAGTGCTATTCCAGGCGTCACTATTCTGAAGAGAATTTTTTTCTACACCCAGCATTTTTGCTCAGCTTTCCTAAGATTGTTTTTATTCTGTCAGAAAGGAGTCTATTTCATCCCTATACTTAGCAAGTTCTTTGTAGATAAGATCATCTCCCAGCTTCTCTATAGAGTCTAGGATGGTATTTTTGAAAAAATCTTCAGATTCTTAAAGCTATTCTGTCCAGATTGCAGGCCCCAAATGTATTTAAAATACTGCAAAAGATGAACTTGGTTTCTGTTGATGCTAGAGCTTGGAATCATTTTTTTAAAAAAATAATCTTTGAACAGTTATCTTTTCTTTTGGTAGGCCTGGTCCCACTGGGTCCCAGAGACCATTGAAGACAACCTGATTTTGGAAAAAAGCGATTGGTAAGCTTCACTTCCTAGCAGTCTCTCCCCGGATAGCCTCTGCCTGTTAGATTTTGATAACACACAAAATATCCTTAAACATTGTCTTTGGGACATTTATTTTCAAATCAACTTGCCTGCTGTCCTGCTTGCAGCATCTGGGATCTTTTTAAAAGGATAAATAGGTTGTTTTCAACTTATAAGAGCCTCCATGTTGCAGTGGTTAGAGTGCAGTACTGCAGGCTACTTCTGCTGACTGTCGGCTGTCTGCAATTTGGCAGTTCAAATCCCACCAGGCTCAAGGTTAACTCAGCTTTCCATCCTTCCGAGGTGGGTAAAATGAGAACCCAGATTGTTGGGGGAAATATGCTGACTATGTAAATTGCTTAGAGAGGGCTGTATAGTACTGTAAAGCAATATATAAGCCTAAGTGCTATTGCTATTATGACTACAATTATGCCTGGAATTTTGATCACAAGTTGTTGCAGTCATAAATTGAATCGCCTTGACCAAATTTCAATTTCACAATCAGTTTTACAATGGTTGTTAAGCAAGTCACTGTAGTCATTAAATGAATCAAATGATAATTAAGCACATGGTCATAAATCCAAACCCAGCTTATCCAATGAGCATTGGTTTTTGTTTTGTTTTTCACCAAAAATGGCAAAAACATTGAAAAATGCAATCACTTGACTGAGGGACTCTATAACTGGTCATAAATGCAAGCTGGTTGCCAAGCACACAAATTGCAATTATGTGACTGTGGGGCAGTGGTTGGATTCAAAACTTTTTACTACCAGTTCTGTGGCTGTGGCTTGGTGGGCATGGCATGGCTTGGTAGATGTGGCTTGGTGGACGTGGCAGGGGAAGGATACTGTAAAATCTCCATTCCCTCCTCACTTCTGGGGGAAAGTTACTGCAAAATCCCATTCCCTCCCCACCCCACTAACCTGCTTTCCAGTTCTGTTCTCCTGTGCAGGGCAACAAAAGAAAACCCAGCCAATCAGCTGGGATTCGGGAGGCAGAGAATAGAGCCAGTCAGAGGTGGTATTTGCCAGTTCTCCAAATTACTCAAAATTTCCACTACCGGTTCTCCAGAACTGGTCAGAACCTGCTGAATACCACCTATGCCATGTGGGTAGGACACCAGTTGTAAGTTTGAGGATAGGTCGTAAGTAACTTTTTTTTTAGTTACTTATACTTTGGTAGTTAAGCAATCAGTCCAGTGGTGAGATTCAATGTTTTTTACTACCAGTTCATTGCATGTGGCTTGGTGGGCATGGCAGGAGAAGGATACTGTAAAATCTCCAGTCAGAGGTGAACTACTCAAAATTTCTCTGAACTACTCAAAATTTCCTCTACCAGTTCTCCAGAACTGGTCAGAACTTGCTGAATACCACCTCTGAATCAGTCATAAGTTGAGCAGCTATATGCTAGCCTGCTATCCCTCACCTATCACAGTTCTAAAATTCTATTGGATCTTCAAGTTTGGCAAAGTTGATTCACTGTTGGGATACTATAAATGTATTTTCTTTCAACACCTACAGTATGTCCCTATAGGGAGGACTTCAACCGTTTTATCTGTAGTGAATCCCAAATAATTTTTCCATTGGCTCCATTAAAAAAGAAAAAACTATTTGGTGGCAAGTTGAGAGAGGGAAAAATGGTGGGTTTCAATTTGCACACTAGGACCTAAAGAATTCTAACACAAATATACTTATTTTATTTATATATACAATTTATAGGCCTCCCTATTCCCAACAACCTAGGAAGTAAAGAAAGCCAATTTGATCTACTGGTGAAGAGATCAGGTTAGAAAGCAGAAGATTTGTGAGTTCAAATTCTGCCTTTGCTTAGCCACCTGGCTAACTTTGGGCCAGTCACTATGTTTCAGCCCAATTCACCTCACTGGGTTGCTGTTATGGAGAAAATAGGAGGGTGTGTCAGATATGTTAGCCGCGTTGAGTTATTTGTAAAAGTAATACAGATAAGACACAAATAAATAAAATAAAGAAGAAAGTTTGCAGTTATTCAATTTCCACTCTGCCCCAGAGCCTGAGATAATAGCTAAGTCTTTAAAGCTTTCTAAACATCAGCCAGATGGAAACCATCCATATTTGTTAAAGGAATAATATTTCAGAGGGCCAACAGTACAGCAGAGAGGGCACATTTCCACGTATCTGATAAGAGGACACTGCTTAAGCAATGGGACTTAGAGAGTGCCCACTCTGTTTGATCCCATCAGATGGGTTGAAATTACCAAAGACAAGTGATCCCTCAAACAAGCAGGCTCCATAGCTTGATTTTATATAGATGATAACCAGCATCTTGAATTGCACCCAAAAGCCAACTAAGAACTGTAGACCTGCAGGGGGCGGAGTGTCAATGTGTATAATTTATGGTTGCTCAGGAAGTTTTGTGAGTCAACACCTCAAGAGTAGCAGCAGATAAAAAGAAGTGGGCGAGGGACTTACTTTTCACACATTAATGTCAGCTACCCAAAAGGCAGGAAACACAGATTACAGATTAACAGAGTTGGAAGGACCTTGTAGGTCATCTAGTCCAACCCCCCCACCCAAGCAGGAGATCTTACATCATTTCTGACAAATGGCAGTCCAATGCAACTACAATGCAAATACAATGATGGCTCTGTGGCCCCAAGATTTTGTAGAGTTGTATGCAAAAATAAGTCCAGCAAACGCATATTCATTCATACAATAAATTCCATTGCAAAAACCAATCCCAACCACAAAAAATTCACTCAAAACCAGATTTATCCATACTGCAAATAATCCACTCTCAGGAACTCCACGCAGAACTCAAAAACCATCTAGACAATGGAGAGAAGGACCTGTACATTGACTACAGAGCTGATTGCATCAAAAGAAAGTCGCACAACCCACAACTCCACATCCAACCCCACCCCATTCAATCCAACATCACTCAAAACTAGGCACACACACCCCTATTCCAACCACAACTGGCCTAAAATGCAAGCTACTCAATGCATGAAGCCTTGTAAATAAATTACCTGAATTTCTCCTCTTACTAAATATGGCTAAATTCGGCATTATATTTGTGAAACATAGCTCAGTGCATCTCTCCCCGACTCCAATACCACAGTAAGAGACTATCATGTTTACTGATCAGATCGTGAAATCCATAGAGGAGTTGGTGTTGCTATCTTCTATAAAAAGTCCCTACATCTAAAAAACATCCAAGTTACCCAGGAGCTTGCTATTCCTGAGACCATCGTCTGTGAACTGTCCTTAAATATCACATTTCGGTTCTTACTATGTTACGGAGCCCCTAATTAAGACATTGAACATGCAAACAAGCTAAATATACAACTAACATGGGCAGCATCCTGCCCACATGCTTTTATCTTTCTTGGCAAAATCAATCTACCTCATATTAACTGGACCCTTAACGAATGTACAACTGAACCCACACATGCAACCTTCTACAATGCAGTAACAAATCCGGGACTAGAACAACTAGTAACCAACAACAGTAGACTTAACAATTGCCTTGATCTCATCTTCTGCAGTAGTTTGAATTCAATTTACAGAATACAAAGTAAAGAACCCTTTTCCAACAGTGACCATAACATGATTGACTTTTGTCTCAACATATGTCCACACAAAAATCATCACAACGATGGAATCCCCAATTTTAACTTCAAAAAAGGAAACTATGATCTTATAAACAATGATCTCTCATCCCTTGATTGGCAGTTTCTATTCTCTGGATGCAATACTGTAGAAGACCATTACAACATATTTTTACTTGAAGTCAAAAGAGTCATCAAACTATACGTACCATTAACAACTCCCAAAACCAGAAAAAACAAATTACCCAAAACAATAAGGAAGCTTCAATCCAAAAAGAAATCACTTTGGCAGAAAAATAAATCTGGTCATGTTGCCAACTTCAAAAGCCAATACAAAAAATTATGCCACCAGATAAAAACTGAATGCACCAATTATCACATTAAACAAGAAGAAAACCTTCTATGCACCAATTCCACCCGCGCTTTCTACAATTTTATAAACAACAAACTAAAAGACTCAAGGTCCATCCCACCCCTGAAAGGACCTAATGGTAAAGACTGCAATGATGACACTTAAAGCCAACCTCTTTAACACATTCTTTGGCTCAGTATTTGTAAACAGCAATGGATCATGCTCAGTATTTCCTAGTCAAACCACAGACAACTATAATGATCTAATACATATCAATTTTACAGAAGACAATTTTGAAAAAGCACTACGCTATCTAAAACCAACTCTATCTATTGGACCGGACAGAATATGTGCCTACTTCTTAAAAAAGCTATTCACTGCCATAGCCGAACTATAATAACTATATCCATATATATAACTATAAAGCATAGTCTTTGAAAAATCTTTCAGGACCAGCTCCTTGCCAAAACTATGGTCAGGAGCCATGGTCATCCCCATCTTCAAAAAGGGAGACCCTAGCCTAGTTGAAAATTACAGACCAAACACTTTACGCTGCATTACCTGTAAAGTCATGGAATCAATTATTAATTTATCCATTATCCTCCACTTAGAGACAAACAACCTACTCTCTAATAAACAATTTGGTTTCAGGAAAAAACTATCATGTAATCTGCAACTCTTACACTGCAAAAACATATGGACTACACAACTCGATCAGCGCAAAGCAATAGACGCAATCTACATAGATTTCTGTAAAGCCTTTGATTCAGTGGTACATGACAAACTACTCCTAAAACTAAAATCTTACGGTATCTCTGGACACCTGCATAACTGGATGGAATCATTCCTATCAAACAGACAACAAATGCTCAAAATTGGGAGCGTCCTATTGAATTCTGTACCTGTCAACAGTGGCAGTGTTCTAGGACCAACTCTTTTCATACTCTACATAAATGACCTCTGTGATCATATCAAGAGCAACTGTGTTCTCTTCTCTGACAATATAAAGCTACCCTTCAAAAAGACCTTGACTATGTATCAGAATGGTCAAACAAATGGAAACTTCAAATCTCAACAAATACATATTGGCAAAAAAAATCAGAAAATAAAATATAGGCTGAATAGTCAAGACCTTGTTGATGATCCAAACTCTGTCAAGGATCTTGGAGTACTCATCTCTAATGACCTAAGTGCTAGAGCCCACTGTAACTACATAGCCAAAAAGGCGTTAAGAGTTGTTAACCTAATCTTATGTAGCTTTTTCTCTGGTAATATTACACTACTAACTAGAGCTTTCAAAACTTTTGCTAGACCAATACTCAAATACAGCTCATCAGTCTGGAACCCACATTATGTATCTGCTATTAACACAGTTGAGAAAATCCAGAAATATTTCACAAGAAGGGTTCTCCACTCGTCTACTCATTGTAGAATACCTTATGCCACCAGACTCGAAATTCTAGACCTAGAAAAGCTAGGACTATGACGCCTTTGGTCCGATCTAAGTATAGTATATAAAATCATACATTGCAATGTCCTACCTGTCAATGAATACTTCAGCTTCAACCATAACAACACTAGAGCAAACAATAGATACAAACTCAAGGTTAATCTCACCAAACTTGATTGCAGGAAATACGACTTCAGCAACAGAGTGGTCAATGTCTGGAATACTCTACCTGACTCTGTGGTTTCTTCCCCAAACCCCAAAAACGTTAACCTTAGACTGTCTACTATTGACCTCATCCCTTTCCTAAGAGGTCTGTAGGGGGCATGCATAAGCGTACCAATGTGCCTACCATCCCTGTCCTATTGTTTCTTTTATTTTCTTTTATTTTTCTTATATGTATCCATGTATTCATAACTATGTTTTTACTTATACCTATTATTTTGTAAGCAATTGACAAAAATGAATAAATAAATAAAATAAAATAAAATAAATCTCTTCTGAAAAGCCTCCAGTGATGAAGCTCCCACAACTTCCGAAGGCAAACTGTTCCATTGGTTGATTGTTATGTCAGAAAATCTATCCTTATTTTTCTAGGTTGAATTTCTCCTTATCAGTTTCCATCCATTATTCCTTGTCTGAAAAAGGGTGCCTTGAAAAATAGCTTGACCCTTTCCTCTCCGTTGCAGCCCCTCAGAGATTGGAAGACTGCTATCATGTCTCCCCTGGTCCTTCTCTTCACTAGACTAGCCATGCCCAGTTCCTGTTCTTCCTATGTTTCAGTCTCCAGTCCCCTAACCATCTTGGTTGCTCTTCTATGTACTTTTTCTAGAGTCTCAACATCTTTTTTTATAGTGTGGTGACCAAAACTGGATGCAGTATTCTAGATGTGGTCTTACTAAGGTTTTATAGAGTGGTATTAGTACGTCACTTGATCTTGATTGTATCCCTCTGTTAATGCAATTTAGGATTCCGTTGGCTTTTTGGGCTGCCACCGCACACTGCTGGCTCATGTTTAACTGGTTGTACATTAAGATTCCAACATCCCTCTCACAGTTATTGCTATTAAGCCTGGTTCACCCAGTCTTTAGGTGTACTTTTGGTTTTTCTTGCCGAAGTGTAAGACTATGATTTTGTCCTGAAATAACAAATCAACATGGAGTCTTTCCACTGTTGAGCAATCAGAATGCAGGAAGTGGGGCCTGCCTTTATTCTGAAAATTGTGGCTGCTGGTGGCAGGAGTGATGGTACATACCAGCAAGCCACAAGTTCTCCCAGAAAAACAATACTGCCAAAAGTGGAAAGTAAGTTGGCCTAGGAACTACCTGTTAGTCTTTTAAGCATATCCGTCTTATCTTCTTACTAATCCTTCTCCATGGGGGATTGGACACAAGCAAGGTCCAGAATGCTAGCAGATGTATTTAGAACCTGAAACGTGTTTATTTCTATGGCAACCCAATTTAGATATATTACTACTGACATTTATTTTGTTCATTGAGGGTCTAAAAGAAGATGTCTGCTGTTCCTTACAGACATTTAAGAACATTCCAGGAAGACACAGAAAGATCATCTCCCATCCCTCAGAAGAATTTGTAACATTAGCAAAGATGCCAGAGAGCTTTAATTATTAATTTATCATGATAAATTATTTGCCTGATTTCATCCTCACACTACAGGGGAGAGCCCATTAAGAAACTTTTAAAATATCTGAAATATTGATGAGGCTGTTCAGTCATAACATTTCATTCATAGACTAGGCCAGTCAAATAAGGGCAGAGTAATTATCTCTGGAACAGTCAACCAAAGAATTGAAAAAGCAGGAGGGCTGTATCCATATGCTGAACCTTATCGCATATTAAACTATTTGTTTTATTTTCGTAAGCATTATAGGTGCCGTTTCATTTCATTCTAACTTTGGAAGTGTATAGCTACTACATCTAAAAGCAATATGGATTGAAAATAAAAGGAGCAAATAGGAAGAAAAGGAAAATGTACAAATATCTCAAGAAAGTGAGATTCTCTGATACTTTTAATGATATAGAAAAGATCGCAATATTATCCAATATGCTATTAGATAATAATTTTGCTTAACATGGATATTAAATGCCCTGAGATAGGCAGCTATACGAATTTGATAAATGAAATAAACCTTTAGGTGAGTCATCCATTGGTATGAGGTCAGATATCATCAATATACTGATGGTACCCAACTTTCAATTACATCTTGTGGCCAACCAAACAATACTGTCAAAACATCCCCCAGCGTTTAGAGGCTGTTTGAGTCTGGATGGGAAGGAACAGATTCAGGCTCAGTCCTGATGAGACTGAGTGGCTGTTTCTGTTTTGAACCCCCTGGTTCTGGGGATATTCCTTCTTTAGTCTTCACTCAGATTGCATTTTCCAATTCAAGACCTGTGTGCAATCTCGGAGTCATTCTAGACCAAGGATTGGCAATATTAAACACCCCAAAAGCCACAACCAGAAGCCCCCCGTTCTATTCTGGAGCTGACTGGAAGTCCAGTTCCCCCACCATAGAGTCTCATCCTGGTGCAGTGTCCTTTTTCCTCTGCCAACCGGAAGCCCAGTTCCCCAACCATAGAGTTTCCTCCTAGTGCAGTTTTTTTCCTTTTACTGACTGGCAACAGGGAGCCACAGCAGAGGGATGAAAAAGCCACATGTAGCTCCAGAGCCATGGGTTGCCGACCCCTGTTTTAGATTTATAACTTCTGCTCAAAGAGCAGGTGACAACTGATGTGCCAACTGCGTCTTCTCCTGGACCAGGTAGCCCTTCACTCACACACTGGCTAATTGACAATAGTATTACTGCAATGCACTCTATGAGAAGTTGCCTTGAGGGCCATCCTGAAGATACAGCTAATCCAGAATGCAGTGGTATGGTCAGTGATGGGCATGTCATCATATATTCACGTCATTATTGCTTTCAGAGTTTCACTGATTATCAGTTGGATTCTGGGTACAATTCAAAGTACTACTTATCATCTTTAAGCCCTTCCTGTCATAGGACCTGGTTATAGGAGAGACTGCTTAGCTTCTATTATTTCTCTCAATCTATTGAGACCAGACAGAGTAGCTATGCATTGTTCATATGTTTTAGCCTCTAGTCTCCTAATCGTCTTGGTTGCTTTTCTCTGCATTCTTTCTAGAGTTTCAATATCTTTTTTTTTTATATCATGGTGACCAAAAGTGGATGCAATATTCAAAGTGTGGTCTTACCAAGGCATTATAGAATGGTACTAACACTTCATGTGATCTTGATTCTCTCATCTGTAAGTGCAGCCTAGGACTGTGTTGGCTTTTGGCGGGGGGTGGCAGCTTTAGTACACTGCTGGTTAATATTTAATTGAGCCCACTAGAACTACACGATCACTCTCACAGTTACTACTAGTAGTAAGAGCCGTGGTGGTGCAGTGGTTAGAATGCAGTACTGCAGGCTACTTCTGCTGTCTGCTGGCTGCCTGAAGTTTGGCAGTTCAAATCTCACCAGGCTCAAGGTTGACTCAGCCTTCCATCCTTCTGAGGTCGGTAAAATGAGGACCCAGGTTGTTGGGGGCAATATGCTTTATCTGTAAACTGCTTAGGGAGGGCTGTAATGAAGCAGTACTCACGTCTAAGTGCTATTGCTACTATTGGCCAAGGTACCGCCTATTCTATACCTGTACATTTGGTTTTTCTTGACTGTGTCTTACTTTTCTTTTTTCTTGCCTAAAATCCTTACTTTCCTCACCATTGAATTTCATTTTGTTCGATAGCACCCAGGGTTCTGCTGATTGTCCTGCTGATTAAGCAGGATCACCTTATGGGACCCAGAAGGTACTCCAGCCTTCTCAATCACATTGCTTGCCTCTTGGGATGACATCTCCCCAAAGATCCATACAGCTTCCATCTGAATAGCATTAAAAAAAAAACCATTAAAAACTTGGTTGTTCTCCCAGGTCTTGGGAGAGGGTGACTGTACAGTGTCTATATGTTTGTTTTAATTGGTCTTGGGTTAGTCTTCTAGCTAGCTTCTTTTTTAATTATATGCCACCCAAAATTGCTATGGAGTCAGACAGCCTCAACATTGAATGAATGAAATTAATAAACAATAAAATATGAAGCACACAGTATATGTTTTCTAGCATTGTTAGGATTAGTTAGCTGCCTATGTTTTTCTAAAGGCTCAAGAGAGGACAGATGTGATCCACATTGCCAAACTTCTCTTCATTGTAACACCTGGAATTCTTGAGTGTTAGAGATGCTCTTGGACTAGTTCTTCAGGTCGTAAATAAAGACTTCCAATCTCCGTTCTCAAAAGAGGTGGATAGGGAAGCTGAATCCTTGCCCTTTTCTTGGGATCACCCATTATCAGGCACATAAGTGTTCATATAAGGGACATGAATAAGTGTTCATACAAGGGACTCTTCCCATGAGTAGAAATTTCTCAGAGGATTCTCAGAGGCATTTTGACTGTATCTTGTTTAAGGTTATAAGAATTTAGGCTTAACAATCTTCTATGCCAAGCTTCTGCTTGCAGAAGCAATGTCTTGGTTCAGTTTGTAGACCTAGATCTGTTATTTCATGCTCTTGTTGATCCTTTGTGTTGTGACCTTTGATCTAACAATCAGAATGATCCTCTAAGTTAGCCTTCTTGATAACCCTAATTCCCAAATATAGACTTTCTGAGCAGTTCAAAGAAGCTTAAGTACACTACATGTGGTATTGCTTTGCTTGAAACACAGGAGTATAGATAGCACCAAGGGTCAGTATTAGTTATCCTTACAGTTGCATACAATCTATCCTTTCAAGCATTGAGTAAAGGTGTAAGCCATGTAATAAGCCATTATTACAAACCATCTCATTTAAGAAGCTCACCCTCTAAAGCAGGGGTGTGAAACTGGTGGCCCATGGGCCAGATGCGTCACATACCGGCCACGCCAGCCACGCCTATCCCAGCTCTGCGAAGGGAGAAAAGTTGCGATACATCACATGATATCAACGTAACACAGCGAGTTTGACACTTGTGCTCTAAAGCTTCTGAGCAAACGATCAATCAACCCCACCATGCAGTTATGAGATTTTGGGAAGACCTATGTCATCAAAGCCTGCAACATCACTCATACAATTTGAGCAAACATATCTCTTGCAAAGATAGCAAGCATGTGCTGAAAGAAAAGAAAAAATAGCTTCACCCAGGAGCAGAGAT
Source organism: Pseudonaja textilis (assembly GCF_049901715.1). NCBI lineage: Eukaryota > Metazoa > Chordata > Lepidosauria > Squamata > Elapidae > Pseudonaja > Pseudonaja textilis. The sequence goes on from NC_141991.1 coordinate 178,273,895, forward strand.
CTGCTTTGCATGCAAATAATCTCAGTCCCTGACATCTGAAAATATCCCAATTATTTCTGCACAGGTGGATAGCAAGTTAAGATTCTTTTCCCGCCCCATTGGCAAATTCTCCCGAACTGCTATTTATTTTATCCCCCTGTTTTCTTTCTCTTATCACTACCCCCAAAGAAAATCCAATCAGAAATGTGTGCACAAGATCTACTTGATTTCTGAGCAGAAAGTAATTGGTGAGACCAACTTTGGAAATGGTAATGCAAGATGTGAGATATTCTCCAGCTTTGGGAACAAATTTTCAATCTAGGAGGAAACTATGCCAGCAGGGTGAATGAGTTTCCACGAAGAACTGGACAAGGTGATAGAGCTAATTAATACAAACTGTCTTCAGCCTTAATCTTTTGAGCTTCAATAATAATACAGTAAAATACATGCATATGTGTAAGTGAGTTTCCATAATGCTGAATGTTCCAGTTAACAGTCATACTTTTCATTGTTCTATTTCCACTAAGATTCCTAAATGACCCATGAAACAAATTTTGTAGTGGATTTTGCTCAACCATGCATGCATCTAAGTTAATATCTTTTATCCGTCAATTATATTTGGTTGATGTTCTGCAACAGATCGTGTGCATCAACTCTGTTAAAAAGCTGACAAACTTTCCAAGAAGTATCCACAAGATGTGTGTGTGAGTGACAAAGGTCAAGATGGCAGTAACATGATTGAAGTCATGCCCTTTTGTACATGTGTACGATATTGAAGCAACATGGAAAAGGGCAGGGCTCTGGTTATATTGGATGATGTTTCAGATATGATTTCAGGTAAAATTTGGGTCAACCAGTCTAGACAAGACCTGGTAGGTGGCAAACAAAACCTACAATACATTGAGTGATTCACACTAAATATTATGCGTGTGGTTTTGCATGATTTTTTTTCCCACTTGAACATGTTATATAATCTAGTTGTTGTTTATACAGCAAACAACAGCTCAATAAACATGGCTTAGTACAATATGAATCAAATTCTCCACTGATCCATTCACAGCATGAATCAGATTCTCCACCAATTTAATAATCTATGGCTGTTATTATTGTCTGATAATTTCCCAGTACCATATAGCTATTCTAAGAAAATGATAACTCTTGCTAATCTATTCTACAGAATCGTTTAAAAAATAGCATAGGTTTATTCCAATGTGCATGCATCTCAGAGATGGGCTAGGTAGAGATATCAGTAGATTATTCTTAAAGGTACTAAGAAAAGAATAATGAATAGCAAAGAAAAAAAACCCAAAACCAAACGAAAACTGAATCCAACTACTTGAAGAAATCCTCTCCGGCAGATGACATGTTAAACCAATGCCACATTTGCAAGGTCAGCTTGAAAAAAAACAAAATAAAAGCAGCAATGGCGATGACTACAAGATGAGTGAACAGAGGGCTATGGAAAAGAGCAGAATTTAAAATACAAGTGTCTAGACTGAAAGATATCACAGCTAGTGATTGAAGACAGCCTGCAATACATCAGAAGGATAAAGGCAGTGTTTAAAGTTGCACGGTAAGGGAGAGAAATATAGTCACATATTCGAAAAATATCTTAGAATAAAGCCAATAGCAGACCATTTCTGCACTGTTGCCAACAAAACTACCTGGGCTTTATATGGCCCCAGGCAATCCTAGAGAATGATGCTGGTGCTTTAAGGAGTGATAGACGGGTACTATTTTTGCTCTAAAGCACATTTTTGCCTTTGCAAAACCCTAATGAAGACAGCAGAAGTCTTTATTTCAGTGTGGCACGATGTAGCCTCAACCTTCTCCTCTCTATGTTACATCAACTCAATACATTTAATCTTCCTTATAATCATCCTAATAGGTCTTGCTTTATCGGAGTTCCCTCACCATCTCAGTTTCCCTGATATTTCTCAATACTAATCCAGCTTGTATGCACATTCTTCACAAAAAGCAGGGTTTACGTAGAAAAGACCAGACTGGAATTTTTTATGTTCTAGAACTAGACAAGAAGCATCTATTAATACATTTATAGATTGTTCTACAACCACGTCACCTTTCTGGCTCATATTCGGTTTGCTATTTACAAAAACACAATTTTTTCTCACGTGCTCTCCTGATTTTGCATTTATTTTTACTGAATGTATTTGTATTGGATTTGATGAAATTGGAGGGTTCAGCATTTGGCCTTTTAAGTTCACGCTGAAGCTCAGTTCGGGATCTGATTAATCTTTGGATGCTCTTTAGCCATACAGTTTCTCCTCTTTGCTCCAATGATACACACCATAGAGCAAAACTTCAGGGCAGATTGTCCTAACTCTATTATGGTGGTACTACTGCTCAACCAAAGGAATGTGACCCTGCTATGGAATCATCAGCATCTTACTAGCAAAGATACTTTGAGAGTTAATTTCTCAACTTACGATGAGGATCTTATCATACCAGCACTGGTTTCTCATTATTTGTCTCTACTAATCCATGGTATGGTTGACTTCAGTATTGGTTAGCCCAGTACAGATCCATTGAATTGGCATTAGCATTGCAAGAAGGATCCGCATCAGTGGGAACAAAGAAAGCTTTTTATGGTGCCACCTGCAGATGCTGACCGCGTAGCCAAGGTACTGTAAAAGGACGAATTTCAGTCCAGCAGAGAGAAGTTTTGCTGACAGCTGGAGCTGAATTGAGTAAAATTCTAAGGAGGCCTGAAATGAACCAAGCATTTTAGCTTTCAGCTGAAAAGCTGAGACTTGAAAGAGCCAAAAGAAAATAAGAGTCCAGCTGAATTGCGTTGAAGCTGCCCTACTGTCTGAAACTATGGAACAAAGTCAGGACCAATGGTTAGGAGAAGCCCAGAACTGAGGTGGCAGAAATGCTTAACATGCACCGGCTGATATCAACAATTTCAGATTTGACAGGAAAGCAAAGAGGCTTAGCAGCAAAGGTCAATGGACAGACTCTGTGGGGTTGACCTACTGAATAGGTTATGTGGCAGATATAGGATGCAGAGAGGGGCTGCTAGCTGCAGAACAGGCTCAAACTGGTTATGGCAGTATGAGTTGATAGGCCTTGATGGTAGGAGAAATCTTCACCTGGAGCTAAAAGCTAAGATACAGAACTAGCTTCATCCCATCATATCGGTCCATCCTATTTGGTTCAGGCAGGGAACGTATGTTCAGACCCCATCAGTTAAGGAACTCTGACTGGCGGGGTCTAGAAAGAGACTGTTGAAGTAATTCCCTGTTAGGAGAATGAGCACATACAGGGAGACGTAGTGAGAGTAGTGTTTGAATAATACACAAATAGCACACAGATACACTGTACAGTAAATGTAGGTTTTTATTGTCAATAAAGGTTTAAGCAAAGTCCACACACAGTCCAAGTCAATTCACAGTTAAATCAGTCAGTGTTCATTTCAGGGATAAACCGAATATCAAAATCCAGTTTCAAAAAACAGGTCAGTAACAGACTTACATCAATGATCAGTAACAGTTAACTCTCTCCAACAGAAGGAAACAGAGACTCACTCAGTTCACTGAGACTTCTGAGACTAACACTAAACAACCCAGATTTCTGGCTCCATATCATGGCCATTTGCAGAACCACACCCAATTGCAGATTTTGCATTCTCTTAAAGAGACAGCATTAAAATGTCTATCCTGGTTTATATATTTTCAACCCAAATAACTGTTAGGTGACTTACATTCCTAACAGAGACCCTTCTCTGCCATGGCCCTGCCCCATGGATCTCCTCCTAGAGACGAGGTGGGCCCTCACTCTCCTGGCCTTCTGAAAGTGGGTTAAAACATGGCTCTGCAGCCTTGCTTGGGGAGCCCAAAGGAGCACACAGTCATGGGTTGGTGCAGTTTGCCTTTGTCAACTAACAGGGGTTAATTATTCCCACCTCCTTAAAATTGTATATTTTTTTAAAAAAACTTAACTCTTAAATTCTAACTCTTAACCTTTTAATTTTTATATAAAGTTTATATTTCTAAGTGTTATTGTACGCCACCCAGAGCATCTCCCTGAGAGCAGCTCAGAAATGAGAACTATAAATAAGAAAATATACAACTCTTAGTGACAAGCCAAGGGTCGGCCATTTGATACTTTTCAGCAGTTTTAATACTTTGGCCTTCCCTGCCTTTTCTGAGAAAAGCATGCCTAGTTATAGATCCAAGAAGCCATACTGTAAACCATTTATCCAGTTAAGGGAATAAATTAACCCTCCCTGTTACCCGGCTGTGATAACGAGCAAGAAGTCAGTCACATCCCTGACTGATTTAAGTTTGCTTTTTTTCCCCTACCTAAGTGAGATCTACCAATACAGATACAGATCTGAAAAATGTTTTAACTGATAAGACATGCCTATTAGGGACACATCTGCTTGCTTTGATAACCTTGAGACTATAAGTATAAAATCTGCTAGAACCCTTTGTCACTTGCTTTGTGTCCCACTTGTATTCCAAATGACCTATTCTGTACAGAAAGAAGTTGTTCTTATCTCCACCCTTGGTGTCCAATTCATTGGACAATGGTCTTCCAGATACAAACCCTAGGACATTGGTTCTTATGTCAGGAATATTAAGATTACAGTAGGCTTGGCAGGTAATATAGACCTAAACCCTTATAAAGGCAACTTGGGTAGGATCACAGTATCAGTCTGCCAATAAAATGCTCACTTTGTATAAATGGTTACTTCACCTGCTAGGGTTTGATCCCATCTTTGACACCCCTAACCTGAGAAATGGATATAAGAGCACATTGGTAGAGATGTTATACTCCTATCAGCCAGTAAGCACCAGGCATTGAGCTCTTTTATTTATTTTATTTATTTTATTCCATCTATGACTATTCTTCTCCTGGCATTTTAACACCTGCCCACCCACTTCCTTCAAAGCCTGTGTGGGTAAATACTCACGATTATGAAGCCAAGTGGGAATTATTCATTTTGGAACTTAAATAGCTACGGAACACAAAATAAAATTGTCCGCTACATTCATCACAGCTGAAAACAGTGGGTGTTCACACAAATAAGTGAGATTAGTGAAGCCCAGAAGTTATATTTTTTGATGGTGGTACTCACCTGGTAGAACAGTCATTCCAAGAACAGTACCCATCTGTGCATTTGAAACATGATCCCTGAACTATTCTGCAAGGCTGCTGTTACCCAGTGTTGGCTAGGTATATGTGGTGATTAAAACATTTATAGTTTTATTCGTACCTATTAAAAATGTTGCTTCTGTTGGTTTTATTGTAAAGATAAAGATATTATCCCGTCCAATCATGTCTGATTCTACAGGGCAGTCCTCACCTCTATTTCTTAGCCAAGGAAGCCAGCATCGTCTGAGGATTCTTTCTGTGATCATGTGGCCAGCATGATTATGAGCCAAGGTGCATGGAATGCTGTTACCTTCCCACCAAAATGGTACCTATTTATCTACTCACAACTGCATGCTTTTAAACTTCTAGGTGGGCAGGAGCTGGAGCAAGTAATGAGAGCTCCCCCATTACACGGCACTTGGGTCTCAAACCTTCTCTTTCAGCTTTCTATCTGACAAGCTTGGCATCTTTGACTGCTGATCCAGGGGCGGGATCCTACCGGCATAACAACCAGTTTGGTGAGTGTGTACTTTGCACGCGCATGCGTACTTCATGCATGTGCAATACTTGCAAAACAACTTCTCCTGCAAGCAATCACCCTCTCCTGCTGACGCGCAGCACTCAGCTGTGCCCCACAAAGCAACTATGGTAAGAATAAAGGACAACTAGAGCCTGGGCGGGTGGATGGGCCCAACCGAAGAAAAGATGATCTTCAGAGGGAACCAGTTTGGTGTCAGCTGTTCTTCGGCATTACCGGTTCTAAAGAACCAGGTCAAACCTGTAGAATCCCACCCCTGTGCCAAGCCATTGTGCCCCTGGTTTATTATATTTTGTATTTTACTGCTGCAAACCAATGAGAGTGTCAATATTTAATAGTATGTGAATGTCATTCATAAATGTTCACCAGACAGTGAAACAAATATATGCAAGCCTGCCCTGTCATGGTTATAAGCCATACATTGCACACTTATGCTCCATTTACAGGGTAGCTTTTCACTTCCTTTTGAGATAAAGCGTGAGGAATATTTTCCATTGAAATGATCTTTCCTCTTCTCTCCATTCAGCTGGGTTTGTTACTGAAGAATAAGTAGAACCACTGCAAAACAGTATCCCTACTCTCCTTTCACAAGCAATCCAGAAGAATGCCATGTGTGATGGTACTGAACATCAGAAGTCAAGTAGGACCAGGAGAACCTCACTCATCTCATCTAAATCCCAAAAATTCATGATTGGACCATCATTGATCTTTGACAGAACCAAATCCTGTGGGAAAGGGGATATAGATAATCAATTTCTTTTAGGGCACTCTGTACCTGAACTTGTATCACCTTCTCTGTGTCCTTTGTAGGAAAGGAAAGTGGGAGACAGAATGATAATTGATTTAAGTAGGTTTGTCCAAGGAAGGCCTCTTCAAATGAGGTGCCCCATGCCTCTTCGAACAGATCTGGCACAACCCCTTTCTCCAAAAGCCACTAACTTCCTGGATATTGTCAAAAAAAAATTACCACCGGTTCTGTGGGTGTTGCTTGATGGGCGTGGCAGGGGAAGGATACTGTAACATGTCCAGTTAGAGGTGGTATTTGCCGGTTCTCTGAACTACTCAAAATTTCTGCTACCGGTTCTCCAGAACTGGTCAGAACCTGCTGAATACCACCTCTGACATTGTACCTCATCACCCCATTTCTGGCACTGAAGAAGCCAGGAAGAATATGGGTCTAAATCACAGGTGGTGAAACGCATGCTAGTGAGCACCATGTCCCCTTTGTCAGTGTCAGCATGTCAAAATGAATAAATAAAAATACATTTGTGGGTCATTTTGTAAGTATAAAAATAAATCAAATTGCCTGTCTTTAAACTAGCTATATATTTTCCTTGAGTTTTTTTTTTTCCCCTTGGGACTTATTTGGAATATTAAGAACTCAGTGGCAATTATTTGTTTTCCTTATAATGTGTAGATACTCAGAAGTGTGGCATGCATTGTTGGCAATCCTTTAGCAAAATGTTGTATTTGCAAAGAATTAAATTTCCCTAGACAATGATGAATTAAGTCCCCTGAAATACACTCCTACTGGCAAATTATACCTTTTACTTGAAGGATAATATGCATTAGGGACAACTGTCTGAAGAATCTCCAATTCTGGTTTTGAATATTGATTTGAGTCTGGTTCTCTTTGGAAAAGGGCTTAATAATTACCCTCATGGATTATCTCAAATATACTGTATGTAATGTGAACTATCATTTCCCCTGATGTCAAAGCAGATTTTGAGCCCACTGACTATTGTAGATCAGTTTCTGGGTTTGGGTTCTGGAACATGGCAATACAATAGTTCTTCATTACCTGACATGAGGATTACAGAATGGCGAATTTATGTCTGTTTGACCTTGAGACAATTATACACTGGGATTCCACAAAGTTCTAGCTTACCACCATGATATTCAGGCAGTTATGTTAAGCAACTGAATAAATCACCTGGAGATTTGAAGCGAACTGCCATTGTTATCTTGATGAGGTGCATTCTGTTTGTCCTCTATCTTCTGAGCCACCTGATCCTAATAAGTATAGAAAAGGAATTTGAATCCGGTTATAACTTTAATGTTGACCCATAAATAGAATCCCAGCAGTTGGAAATGTTCTTGGCACATAACTTATGAATCTAGAGGATTGATGTTTATCCTGTTTTTGAAATGGCTGGTCTCTTCCTGAAACAGAAGTTCATGATCAATAAGTACTCTTTGATCCAATTCTATTAATAGCCTAGGTAGCATTGATTGCCTTTGACCTATCCCCTTGGCCATATCATCAATGTTTTTATCAGCCCCTCAACTTTCTACAATATATCATACATGGGCTTTCTTTGAATATTAATTATAAGGTGCAAAATATGAATGCTAGATGGTAGTCGAAATGCTAATGATACAATGAGTTGCATATAAATAATGGCTCTCCATACTCGGTTCAAGGTGCCATTTCTGTCTTTGAAAGGCTTAAAACCACTTGGAGCCTGACATTCAAACAGGAACATCTTACCCTAGCCCCATTCCTATATAGATAAAGTCCTTTACTAAAGCCCTCCATTTTTACCAGAGATTAGTTATTCAATGCCCACTCTCCAAAAGAAGAGGACATTTATGGCAGCCCAACTACCTTCTCGTTAACCTATTGTACATCTTAAAGAACCTATTGTACATCTTAAAGAACTTCTTGCAAGTAAAACTATTGAGGGGAGGGGGAAAGCATGTATTTCTCAGAAATGGAAAAAAAGGAATAATAGCAAGGTATGAATGTTTTGAATAAATTTGTTTTCAAGAAGGGACAGAATGGGACAAAGAACAAGACCAGCTGAAACCTATATCCATTATCAAATATTATGTAACTGCCACCCTCAATGCATATTGCAGTCAGTAAGATTTAGCATTTATGTAACTGTCTCTCTCAGTACTAAGTAAATGATGTTGACTCATTGGTTCTGAGTCTATTTCTGCACATGGCAATTAAAAGTAATCTGCTTTGAGCTTTCTGCTTGGACGCAAAAGCAGCAAATAAATAAGATTTAAATGTATTAAACAACTTTGAAGTGCATAATTATATATTGGAAGTATTTTTAACAGGGCAATTTCTTATGTAATAAATATGAACAGTTGTTCAGAATTAATTACTGTTCAGTAATGATTGCTGTTATCTGGTGACTGTTGAGAGTTGCACTTATTTGTGTTTCCAGATTCTTACTGAATACGATGCAAAGGAAAATCAACAATGCATCTAAAGATTCTTTGCCTGGACCAAACCTCTAAAATAAAACAAAAATGAATTAATGAAGTTTCTGAAATATGAACAAAAATTCCACCATTGTTACATTCCAGTGAACTGAGGAATTTCAAGGGAAGCTTCATGTCAATTTTACCTTCTTCCTTTAGCTGCTTGTGTTCAAACGAAACCAGATGTAACAGCTGGCACTGTAACAGATCAAATCTGGTATTATCCCATTCACCAAACAATCCATGTGCAATGATGTAGATAAGATTTACTGATGTGGAATTAAGAGTTTGGACTTACAGTGGCCCTACAGGGCCCAATCATCAAATTGAGAATTGGAAGCATTTTGAATTTTCCACAGCAATCCAGCCTTTCTGTTTAATTTATGCTTTATTACCCCCATCTTATTTTATGTTTATGATTTTATAGTCAGGACTTGAAAACCAATCTAAAAAAGTCAGCTATGAACAATAAAATATCTGGAAATGCTGAAATAATCGACAGCAGTATGAAAACCATAATACAATTCCATATGGTTTTATTGTGTCTGCATTCCCACAACATTTAGTACTATCCTCCTTCACTTTATTTAAATGTGAATATGGGCCTATAAAGAGACAGGCCTCGGATTGCAAAGCTGTGATAGATGATTGATAGATAGATAGATAGATAGATAGATAGATAGATAGATAGATAGATAGATAGATAGATAGAATTCTTTATTGGCCAAGTGTGATTGGACACACAAGGAATTTGTCTTGGTGCAAATGCTCTCTGTATACATAAAAGAAAAGATACATTTGTCGAGAGTCAAGAATCATAAGGTACAACACTTTATGTAGTCATAGGGTACAATAAGCAATCAAATTATACTAGGAACCAGTCAATAAAAATCATTAGGATACAAGCAACAAAGTTACAGTCATACAGTCACAAGTGGGAGGGGATGGGTGATAAGGAGTGATGAGAAGATTAATAGTAATTGTAGTGCAGACTTTGTAAATAGTTGGACAGTGTTGAGGGAATTATTTGTTTAGCAGATAATGGCTTTCGGGGAAAAAAGTGTTCTTGTGTCTGTTTGTTCTGGTGTGCAGTGCTCTATAGTGTTGTTTTGAGGGAACAGTTTATGTCCAGGATGTGAGGAGTCTGTAAATATTTTCACAGCCCTCTTTTTGTTTCGTGCAATGTACAGGTCCTTGATTGAAGGCAGGTTGGTAGTAATTGTTTTTTCTGCAGTGCCTACCATATTTGGTTTTTTTTTCTCTTAGCCTCCTTCCAGTCACTTCGGGTGAGGGGGAGCATTTCTGGCCTCTAACTGCCAAAACCTAGTGGTGAAAATTAGTAAGGCAGATCTTTGCTGTTTTGAATCATAAATTACTTAAATAAGTTTAACCCTGCTAATTGCCCTCCCCAGTAAAAATAAATATGCTTTCTGCAAACCAGGACAGTTAGAAAGTGCTGGCCAATCCTGCTCACTTTGAGTCATAATCCCACCCACTAAAGTTCTTGGAGCCACTCAATTCATTTAGCATGATGTACAGGAGGGGTGTCAAACTCAAGGCCTGTGGGCCGGATCCAGCTCTCGGGGTATTCAGATCTGGCCCACGGGCCCACCCTGGAAACAGGATGGGACCAGCCCGCAGTACCTCTGCCAGTGAAAACAGAACTCATGCAGCCCTCCTGAGTTCCCTTTTCATTGGCAGAGAGTTGCAGGAGGCCGTTCCAGCCAAAAATGGAGTTCAGGAGCCCATTTTCACTGACAGAGTGCTCGGGCCACCCCAAGTGCCCCCGACATGACATGTCAAGCTGGCCATGACCCCCTGGCCCCCCTGAGGTCAAACACAACCCTGATGAGGCCCACAGTAAAATCAAGTTTGACGCCCCTGGTCGTGGAAGCAAGTTAGATCGGCTGGGTGTCCTGTACCTTCGCAATCACAAGCACAAAAGCAGCACATTCAGGTCCGCATCCTACATTCCCGACCTGAAGACAAACTCCATAGCTCATACTTGTTTTGAAGTCAGACATGTGCGTGTGTGCGCTAAATTAATTGCACTCCTGCATCTGATGTGAGGCCTCTCAAGGACTTATTAATGTATTAAGGATTCACTTAGGGATGTACCTTTTCTATCAAGCATGAAATATAATAAATAAAGAACAACAATGGGAGGCTGAACAAGGTGCTGTTGGTATGTAGGTTAGAGGCCATCTGGTTCAAGATAATTTATCATAGCCTGATCTCTTTATTTATGCTGTGAATTAGATTTCCAGCTGACCTAAAGGTACTTGGGTTTCATTTTTGGGGAGGAAGGACCTGTACCTGGGTGACTTTGATTTTATTAGTGCTATAAATCAAGCGTGTGGTCAAGGAAAGAAATTTCTGCTTCAGTGGCAGATTTTATATACAAGATTGAAAGAGCGAGTTTCTCGTGTACCAAAATGCTGGGCTGGGCAGAACATCAGCTGGTCTCCAGCAAGAACTGCTGATATCCAGTATGGTGATATACGTCACTAAGGTCTCATTCAGAGTAACAGGGATCAGCATGTAGAGGCAGTCCTTGATGTACGACCACAATGGAGCCCAACATTTCTGTTGCTAAGTGAGAACATTAAGTGAATTTTGCCTCATTTTACAACCTTTCTTGCCACCGGTAGTAAGTGAATCACTGTCGTTGTTAAGTTAGCAACATTGTTATAATGAAGTGAATCTGACTTTGCTTGTCAGAAGGTCACAAAAGGGGATGACATGACACCCTGGACACTGCAACTGTCATAAATATGCATCGGTTGCCAATGGTCTGAATTTTAGTCACATAAACCATAGGAATGCTGCAATGGTCATAAGTGTGAAAAATGGTCACAAGCAGAGGTGGTATTCAGCAGGTTCCAACCAGTTCTGAAGAACCAGTAGCGGAAATTTTCAGTAGTTCATAGAACCAGCAAATACTACCTCTGAGTGGCCTCGTCCTCATCTATTCCCTGCCTTCTGACTCCCAGCTGATTGGCTGGGTCTTCTTTTGTTGCCCTGCACAGGAGAACGGAGCTGGAAAGCAGGTTAGTGGGGTGGGGTGGGGAGGGAATGGGATTTTGCAGTAACCTTCCCCTGCCACACCGACCAAGCCATGTCCACCAAATCAAGCTACACCTACCAAACCACGCCCACAGGACTGGTAGTAAAAAAAAATTGAATCTCACCACTAATCACAAGTCACTTTTTCCAAAGATATTGTAACTTCGAGGAGTCACTAAATAAAATGTTGTAAAGCCAAGAACTACCTGTATTAAATATTGTTTCTTCTCTGAGAACAATTGAAACTACCTCTGTTGGTTGCTATAGCCTGACGATTTATCATATTCACTGACCATATTATCTGATCTCTCAGGCAACTGAACTAGTCATTCAGTGACTTAAGAAGGATCTATTTTCTGAGCTGGAGCAATCACCAACTTTGATATCAGATCAGAAAAATCCTGTAGTAGTTGATTTGGGGAAGGGAAGGAGGTTAACATAATTTTACCTTAACCCTAACCCTGTTTGGGACTTTAGCTATACACATTATCAAGGTAAATTAACTGATTTAGGATGGTTGGATCGAAGACTTCCCCTGTTCAAGGTTAAATGCAGTGCATGAGAAAGGACTTGGTTTCCATTCAGGAGTGTTTAATCATCCCTGTACATGGAATGGAATGGAACAGAATGGAACGGAACGGAACAGAGCAGAACAGAACAGAACAGGACAGAACAGGTTTCTGGATGAACCTAACCTTCAAATAGTATGGGACTATTTGTATGGGACTCACAGGCATCCAAAATCTGTGAGTGGATCACAGGAAGGGCAGTAAGAACATTGGGTACACTGTAGCAATGCAAGTACAAAAAGGATTGTGTTGTGACCTCAGGAGGCATATATGGTTCTTTGGCCAACCTTGTGATTAGTAATAAATTGTAAACAGGTTGCAATTGTATTTGTAATTTGAGCAAGTAGAAGCATGGTATCGAAGGCAGCTGATCAAGACAAAATTAAATGTGATGTTAGTTACATATTATTAAATCTAAATGAAATTAGCCAATAAGATGATTCCTGTTTCTTGAATACCACTCTGATAGTCACATCAAAAGTTATAAATTTGGTAAATAAAAGAGCTTTGGGGGGTCTCCCTTTAAGTCTTAGGAGGATAGTCATGTTTCTAGTAGCGCAGTTACTTTACATTCAGCCACAAACTAAGGGAAAGGTGCTTTTCTTTCATTGAAACTCAGCTTATCTTTTACCTCTATTTAATATTTTTGAATTGGTTTTGAATTGCTGTACTATTTGGCAGTCATTGCCCTGACATTACAGAGTAGCATGTGCTTTGAACTGAGGGGTGGAGATGGGGAATATCTAATGTAAGATTGAAATGCCCATTTGAGAAACAGATGGCAATAACTGGTTAAACATCTTTTTTTAAAAAAAAAAATTATTTAAATATAAAGAATGATATACAGGTAAATAACTGGTTAAAAAATACACAAAATGTAGGCAAGCTTTAACTTCTTTAGAACAAAAGCCCCTATCATTTTTCATGATTTGGATGATCGAGAAACAGAGAGATGATAGGCAGACAGACATGGACAAATGATAAAGATAGATAGATAGATAGATAGATAGATAGATAGATAGATAGATAGATAGATAGATAGAGACAGAGATGATAGACAGAGATGATAGACAGACAGATAATAGAAATCAATAAATATCATTTTAGAACCCAGTACAGAGAAATATTACGTTAGCACTCAGAAAACCTGTTTATCTTCTCAATAAATCCATTTTGTTTAGGATAGAATCTGCAATTGTTTCAGCACTCCATGTTTAAGGCCTTCAGATGATCAACACAGATTAATCTTTTGTCATCTAAGACTATATTTTGCCAGTCTCTTGGACAACACAGCTCTTTAATGATATAAGGCTACTCCTCCTTCATACTATTTAATTTGGAATCAAAAAGAACTTGCAAGGCCTGTTCAGTAGTTTTCTAGTAATAATTTCTTCTTCAGAAAAAAGCAGAACTATACAGGAATTGCTATTGTCTCCTAAATTCTTCTGCCAAGAAAAATTGTCTGGAGTTTTGCTTTATTTTTTTATCCTTAAGAGAGTGCCAGTTTTCTTTATATTTTGTGTGTGTGTGTGTGTGTGTGTGTGCATTTGTGTGTGAGACAGAAAATGTGCTAAAGAGCAAAAATCATTGCAACACATTATCTAATTAGGCCAATGTTTGTAGGGAAGAAAAGACCTTTCACTCTTAAAATGTGAGAACACTGGATTCCCCATTGGATTCTTTGGTGTCCACAAAGCTGGTTAGCAGGATTGCTAAGTCTCTATCATTGTTAAAATGTTATAATCAATAGCAATGTTTTTTTTAAAGAGAACGAAGAATGAATGCATACCCCACCTCTTCCAACTCAATTAAGAAATTATAACTCTCCCAACTCTCTGCCAGAATCTCCAGTGGAAATGAATTCTGGGAGTTTTCATGTCTAAACTCTTTGAAGATACCAATTAAAGGGCCCTGTATTAATTGTGAAGAATGATTCCCAATAATTCTTTGAACTGAATCGTTTAGAGCAGGGGTCTCCGACCTTGGCAATTTTAATCCTGGCAAAGCTGGCTGGGGAATTCTGGGAGTTGAAGTCTGCCAGACTTTAAAGTTGCCAAGGTTGAAGACCCCTGATTTAGAGGAGGTGGGTGGTGTAGGAATTTGTTAATAATTAAACCTGTTTTCTTCAGAAGTAGAAGGAGAAAATAAACCGCCCAAATAAAGTAGATATTCATATATTTTAATGTAGGTGCAAATTAAGGAACAGATCCATATAGTTGAGAAAAGTGTAATCGCTTCACTTATTTATCTGCTGAGTTGTTTGTTCAGGTATTCTGTTGGGTACTTCAAGACCATTGTCCTCTCTTCTCTTGTACTTTGGCTCTAAATCAGTATTTTTCAAGCTTGGCAAGTTTAAGATGTGTGGACTTCAGCTGATGAGACTATTTTTCAGCCCCACAAACTGAATGAAAGAATTTGCTCTAACTGCATCCTCTCAAAATTATACATATTTCCCTAAGATGACAACCTATCAAAGACTGTACAGTTTGGTTATTATATGATTTAAATATCAAAGTATCTGTTTTGGGGCGGATGTGTTTATTTAAAAGACATAGGCTTTCCTCTGATGCTTCACAGTATACTCAGCTTTGGAAACTTTTATATAACTTTAGGCTTCCCTCCAATGTAAAACTCTCAGGCATGCCTACAATCAATAATAAGCTTCTAATATAAACATATTTCAAAAGATAAAAGCACAGGAACTCTAGCGGTAAAACAAGGGTAATCCATCAGTGCAATACCATAAATCTAAACTTAGTTTGAAAGCATGCAGAAAAGAACATCTCTTTATGCTGCCCTTAAAGCTGGGTGGACGTTTAGATTTTCAGAAATGTCATTGAATGGGTTGTACTCCTAACTTAGAAAGTCTCTCCTAAACTTGGAAGATATATATATATATATACATAGACCTTATTCTGGAGAAGTTTGGGAAGCTGGGGGTAGGGTGGCAGCAATCCCAGTTCTTAATTAGGTTCCTTGGGGAAATTAATTGCCCACTCCAATGATTTTGTTTTAAACACAATTCTCAAACTTGCTATGGAAACTGGCTATCTTTCTACTTGCCTACATATTTATTTGTGTTTGTGTGTGTGTGTGAGAGAGAGAGAGAGAGAGAGACCTCAATCAGTGATGAACCAAATGTATGTAAAACAAACATCAGGGAAAGTAAAAGATATTCTCCATTACTGTGGAATAGCTGAGTCTCCACTGTCCTATTTAACTCAACAGCAGACCTGGGCACTTTATGGCCTGTGAACTACATCCAGCCCTTTGGTTGCTCTATCTGTCCTGCTGCAGCAGCAGGGGTTTGGGGGCAGTGCAGAGGTGGCATTCAGCCAGTTCTGACAGGTTCTGGAGAACCGGTAGCAGAAATTTTGAGTAGTTCGGAGAACCAGGAAATACCACCTCTGGTTGGCCCCGCCCGCATCTATTTGCTGCCTCCCGAGTCCCAGCTAATCAGTCCCAGCTGATCGCCTGGTTCTTCTTTTGTCCCATCTGATTGCCTGGGCCTTCTTTAGTTTAGTATCGATCTTGCTAATGTGGCAGCTGTTAAGCCAAACAGGGGCTCAGTATTCAGCTGTGGAGTAAACCAACCCTCATGCTGATATTACGAGACCAGCGGCTGAGGCTCCTCAACTTGATCCTCTTCGTTTCTGGAGTAAGTTGTTCCTGGTATTGATTTTAGTGGACATGCTCTCGAGGAGAACATAGGAGAGAGTCTGAGACAAAGTTACTCAGGTATTTTGGGGTGAGGATCATAAGGGAGTAGGTTGTTGGGGTGGCATTGACAAGTTTGTTGTTGAGATGGAAACAGGTGGTCACCATTTTGCTGACACCGGGTATGAGTCTCCAGTCAGCAAAGAACTTTTTTCAGGGAGTTCAGGTCCTCAGAGAGGAGGCAGTCCAATACTTTCAAGTTTTTATCTTGCACTGCTAGGGCCAAACCATCTACATATCCAAATTTACATCCCCTTGTAGCTGGCATATCTGAGATATAAAATTGAACAGTGTGGGTGCCAGTACAGAACCTTGTGGAAGGCCATTGTTGAGTCTTCTTAACTTGCTGACATTGTCCCCTGTAATGATCTTTCACTGAGCATGTTGTTTATTAGGTGATAGAGAATTTTACAGGGGACGATGGGACTCGGTTTGTAAAGCAGACCATTCACTACAGTGAGTTTATTTATGCAACAGAGATCTTGAATCTGCAGCACAGAATATTTTACTATCCAGTTAAAACAATTTAGGATTCTTCCTGAACCTAATTATCCACCAAGCTTTCAGCATCATTGGGTCACTGACAGGCTAATGGGTATAAGTGTATCCAACAAATTACCCTTGCCAAAAGTAATTTTATTTATTTAAGTTATTTCCACCAAAACACTGAGACTAAGGTTAGGCTTGACCCTCAGCTGCCATGGTATTATTAAGGAAAAGCAAAAGTTTGGCCTATCATAAAACAGGAATAGTTGAAATAAATTACATAAGGTTGTTCAGTTAGGACGAAGTGTTTTGCTTAAGCATAAAAAGCATTTGTAGGTAACGATGAGAGAAAATGAATTATGACAAAGGAAGGAGCTTATCTGCGCATGAAGTAAAAATACAAGAAGATCCCCACGATTGCAAAAGCAATATTGATGGGATGGGGGAATTGTCTAGCAAGAATTATTGTGCTGGAGACATGGCTATTTCTATAGGGAAATGTCACAAACGGAAGTAGCATTTCAAACAACCTTGCATGGTACTACACTAAGAGGAGAAATTTAATGGACAAGTGAAGAGCTAAGCAATTCTTCCTACCACTTGCAAGCAACTCCTGTCGCATACAATGAGCACAAGAGAGATGACTATGCGTTTCTCAGAACATATATATTGCCTTGCCTATATGCCATGGGATGGTGCAAGAAAGCCACTTGACCAATTAAGAACCAAATGAGATTGCTGAATGGAAGCACTAACAAAAGCATTTTGGAACCCCCGTCGGACAAAGACAAAAGTCATTGGAGAAGGCCTTGATATTGGCCAAGAGGAGAAAAAGTTGATGCATGTTATCGCTGATGGCAAGACATGAGCTTATAAGAACTTAGAGAAGAAATTCTCACTCTTGCCAGCATTTTTCTGTTAAACATCACCAGATCTAATACCCCTACAAAGTATACCAAGTTGGTTTCAGGTATAACAATCGCTGCCCTGAAATTTCACGACTTTTATTGGAAATCACATAAAATTCCCTCTCTAGAAGAATGACAGGTTAGGTTATGGGAATATGCTTTAATGCCAAAAATAACACAGGAAACGGTAAATCTGAAACAGGCTTTAATTCAAATTGGAATCCAGTTGTGAATTATACTTGTACACATGTACTCGTACCATTTGAAATTCTGGTTTTTAGTAACTGCTACAACATATTAACTTTTCCTTCATTCGTGGAATAAGGCTATAATTTTAAAATTAGATAGAAATGTTCATTAATTATCTCTCATCCTGATTTATGATTTGTATCATACTGATCATTTTTGTTAATTAGTAAATATTGACTTTCTTATAATGACCCTGAAGTCTTAAATTAATATAAGATGCATTAATATGCAGCACTAATCAAACATTATCCTGGCCTTTTTTTTATTCAATTTAATACAGCCTGTAAATCTTCTTTGTACTATGTTATTCTTTTTCAGCTTTTCCAGCTTGGTTGGGGATACTTTTAAATATTAACTAAAATAAATACTTTATAATAATGAAAGCAGTTACTGTTCATCCCAGTGAAATAATGTCCAGCAGGTGACAAAGGGTTGGAAGCAAATGGACAACAATAACACAAAAAATTGAAACGATGCTCATGAAATCACAGCAGGATTCAACACAGACAATTCTTCTGAGCTGGCACAGTGTTTAATACCTGAAGATATACATATGTAATTGAATTAGATGCTTGAAATGTGTATATTTTATTAAAAATGCACCCAGTTACGAATGTAATTTTGAAAGTAACACATGAAGTTCCATTACTCTTAAAGAAATTTGCTTGCAAATGACACATATACAAAAAAATGCAAACATGAACCTAATACCCACTGCATTGTGTATAATTAGACAATTGCAATAAACAATGGATTCATACAAGTAGTCCTTGGCTTACAACAGTTTATTTAGTGACCATTCAAAGTTACAACGGTACTGAAAAATGTGACTTATGACCGTTTTTCACAGTTACAACCTTTGCAGCATCCCCACAGTCATGTGATCAAAAAAATCAGATGCTTAACAACTGGTTCATATTTATGACGGATGCTGTGTCCCAAGGTAACATGATCCCCTCTTGTGACCTTCTGACAAGTAAAGTCAGTGGGGAAGTTAGATTCACTTATCAACGGCAATGATTTACTGAACAACTGTGGCAAGAAAGGTCCTAACATGGGACAAAACTCATTTAACAAATGTCTCACTTAACAACAGAAATTTTGGGCTGCATTGTGGTTGTAAGTCAAGGACTATCGGTACTCAAAACAGTTCCAGTTTCAGAAGTGATTCTGAAGCTGTTCAAACCATTGCAGAAAAGTCTCAAAATTGAAAAAAAAAATGGGCTTTTTTGGAGCCTGGAAATCTCCAGCAATAATCAGAAACAGCATCAGGACACACACACACATATTTGTGTGGGTGTGTGTATATATAATCTTATGAAGAAATTTAATTAAAATAGTAAAATTTATTGCAAACTAAAAGGAAGATAAAAAGAAAGAAAGAAAGAGTGAGAGTTGTAAAGAAGAAGAAAAATTATACAAAACGGAAAAGAAAAAAAGAAAGAAAAGTATGAATACAACAAAAAAAGATAAAAGAAATACATAAAGTGACTTCTAACCTTCATCACAACATCAGGCCTCTTTTAAAGCTTGAGGTCAGAATAGCTGTTACATAGTAAACTTGAAACAGAAAGTTTTCAGCTTGAAACATTTTTGTTTTAAAACGTTTTGCACAACCTTTGCACTTATATAACTACCTTTAGTGGCATGTTAGCGAATTGACACTTCACGTGATTTACCTTTGCTTTTCTCCCCCTTCTGTATCTCAAATCAACTTTGGAAAATATACCAAAGTACATTGACAAATTTATCATAACTGATGTTTAGCTGTGGTTATGTGATAATTTTACACTTCATTTATGAAAAAAGTGCAAATTCAGTTTTCCCTTATCTCTCTAATCTTCTCCTTCTGGTTATATTTTATCATGGTTATATTGTGAATTGCCCAGGATGGTTTGGCATTGGGAAGTGTCTAAACTGATTACATTAAATTATTAAATTAACTTGGTTTGTAAAGTTTATTATATCTGTGATTGCAATAAAGATTGATATTCAACTTGGAGGAAGGTACATCTTTCCTCCATGCCTAGTTCATGCCAGAATGATTCTTTCTAATAAGGAAGAAAATTTCATAAATTCTTATTTCACATCATAGACTCGTGTTACCAATATTACAAATTCACTGGATAAATGAAAAGAACCAATGAATAATAGAATAATAGATAGTAGATAGTTCTGACATTGTTTATAAAACCAAGTATGTGCTTTAAACCAGGCGTCAACTGCCTTTTCAATTCCCAGGTATCAATCGTGCAACTTACAGGATGTCCCTCCGCATAAAATCACTTGCAATCTCACAACATTATCCTTTTCCCTTTAAATTTCCCTTTAACTTCTCCTCAAGTGGTTGTGTGAAAATACTGAAAGCTCAGAAGGTTTGGAAGTTTTTGCTATGTATTTATTTATTTATTTGAAGCATATTTGGTTTTCTTTACGTTAAGGTTAGCGAAAGTCTGTTAGCAAAACAAGATGCTTTGGCACAAGTGTGGGTCCCATACTATCAATCCCCAACTTAGTTTTTTTTTTTTTTTCCCATGCTCACATTATTATTTTTCATTCTTCCAGTCCATTCTTCCTGTTTCTGGATCTTAGGAAAAGTACTACTGTTTTCTCAAACCTTTTGTATACTATATGTCAGGAAAGATGTGCTTGGACAAAGCATGACTATTATTATACTTACTTTACTGTCAAAATCACAGCAAGTTTTCTGCTTTGAAGAAAACAAAGAACATTTAACATTTCATGCAGTAAGGAAGCTCATGTTTCAAATCCCTTAAGACATATTTTCTAGTCCATTAAGCATTTCAAGTTTTGTTCTGGGCCACTGCTGCAACAGAGAGCCCTCTGTTACATAATCTCTATTCTTTCTATTATAAGGATAAGCGTTTCTTTTCTTAGAAAGGGGATCTTCTACAAAAAAAAATTCGTTATCATCATTTTCACTAATGGAAAAAGAGAAAGGTGTGGATACATTTCTATATCTACCCACATGGGATTTAGCTCTGTGGAGTTCGTTAGTTAACCACTTCTGGGAAAACTTTGTATATTTTTTTCTTTCATTAAATTTACAAAAGAGCAAGAAAACAAAGCATTCAAGTTCAACACACTTTGAATGTATACATACATACATACATACATACACACACACACAAATAGCAGTAGCATTAAGACCTATATACAGCTTCACAGTGCTTTTTACTCCTCTCTAAGGGGTTTACAGAGTCAGCATCTTGCCCGTAACAACCTGGGTCCTCATTTTACCCACCTCGGAAGGATGGAAGGCTGAGTCGACCTTGAGCCTGGTGAGATTCGAACTGCCAAACTGCTGGCAGCTGGCAGTCAGCAGAAGTAGCCTGTAGTACTGCATTCTAACCACTGCACCACCACAGCTCACCACACACAAACACACACATATACATATACATACACCCAAATCTTGCCAGCCCAGGTCAGAATCAGAGGTGGTATTCAGCAGGTTCTGACCAGTTCTGGAGAACCAGTAGCAGAAATTTTGAGTAGTTCAGAGGACCAGCAAATACCACCTCTGACTGGGGATTTTGCAGTATCCTTCCCCTGCCATGAGCACCAAGCAACGCCCACAGAACCGATACTAAAAAAATTTGAATCCCACCACTGGTCAGAAGATGACTTCCTTGCCATCTTTGTTTCTTTTCAGTCTCCATATTTCATGTTGATAAGACAGAGATGTCTTCCCATCTCCAAAACAGCTCAAGTCCTTCATTTTCAGTTGTGAATTAATGGCCACAAACTGTACTAAGGACAAACGGTAGGCATAACTCAGTCGGCTGAAGAACTATAACAAATTGTTAGTTTTTATTTTAACCCAAAATCCTTACATTTGAATCCCCCCTTTCCCCATTACATATTCTACACCATCTGCTATATACACAAAAGAACGAGATTAATGTACATTATTTCCTTCCAGTGGGGATACATTTCACAGTATTCACGGTGGTATTTTCAGAATTGTCGCAAAACCTTCAGAGATCAGGGTGACATTGGTTCTGCAGGTGGAAAAGAAATGATAATAGCGCAGAACAGATGTGATCATATTTCTTGGCTGCTAAATACTTTGCAGGAATTACAATGTGTATTTGTACACCTTCCTTCTGTAACATCTCAAAGTATTTGTTTCACAATGCAATGTTATGATGTTCTTTTGTCTCCCTACCTCCTACCAAGAGTTGCTTAATTGGATCAGGGTTGGAAAAAGACCAGAACAACACAAGGTAAATTCTGCTAGGCATGACTAAGATGGAAACTAGAAGAATTCTCCTCAGCAGTAGATGCATAATATAGGACTGAAGAACTTACAAATTTCCAGATGCTGAACTACATTTCCTGAAGTCTTACTCAGTCCAAACATTGGTGAAGGATACTGGAAGTGGTAATCCTGCATTAACTCTGGAGCAGTGATTAAAGTTTCAGAATGAGACCAAGAAGATCCTGGTTGAAGCTTTTAGTCAACTATAGAAAACTTGATTACAAGAGCACTAACCATTTAATTTATATTACACTTTGCATATGTTGTAGCCTTTTTACACCAACCAAATATTTGAGCCAGTCTTAGCTAGGGTCATTGGTTTTATGGTGTGTACATTATCATTTAGTAAAGCTTATAAGAAGAAAACTGTATCAAGCTGGCAACAGATTGACTAACTGGTTGTACAAATAATGAATAATTGCATTGTACATTTAATTGAAGACCATTGCCCATTGCATACATCTTTGGGTGAACTCACATGCACACTGTATTATATTCACTTGGCAGTTTTAGATCTGTCACGGCCTATTTAAACTTAATGTCAGCCATCAAGAAATAAACATGCCAATATACTCCAATATAGTCCAGCACTTTCAGTGTAATAGGCTTTTCAGAACCTATGAAAGTAGATGGTGGTTTACAAAATAGTACAACCACAGAAGCTCTACACATTGTCGCTTTAACATTGTCAGAAGAATAATTAGGGGTTCCAACTCGAGCCGGAGCTGCAGAAAAATAAATAAAAAATGAGATCCAGACAGCTGTGAGGAAAGAAAAAATAATTATTCCTAAATGCAAACCAGTTTGTCAAATTTGTGGCCCACAGGCTGGATGCATCACACACTGCCCAAGCGCCCAGTTTAGAGAAGGGGGGGGAGTCACGATACGTCATGTGATGATGCCATGATGACACGAGTTTGATCCCCCTGCTGTAGAGAAATGGGGTACAGCAGCATATTTTTATAGGGAGAACTTGTCCAGGTGTGGAACAGAAGTTGTATTCAGCAGGTTCTGGTCAGTTCTGGAGAACTGGTAGTGGAAATTTTAAGTAGTTCAGAGAACCGGCAAATACCACCTCTGACTGGAGATTTTACAGTATTCTTCCCCTGTAACGCCCACAGAACAGGTAGTAAAAAAAATTGAATTCTACCACTGGTGTGAAAGTGTCTAGGTACTGATTCTAGGGTGACACTTGAGAGGCATGTGTCTCTGTGTGTGTGTGTGTGTGTAGGTACGGTTCTTCTTATAAACATGCAGTTTCTCTGGTAATCCTAATTTAATTAACTCTGTGTTTGCGCAACTTATGCTTTGATATGTGGAATAGGTCTGGGTAACTTATTTGGGGGTTTGAGGAAGCCGATTAAGTTTAGTTGATTATCTTAGTTTCAGCTTGACTGTCCATTATCTAGTGGAGGCACTGATTCTCAGACCACTGTGGATTCTGTTAATATTGTAAGAGAAGATGGATCTTGTAAGAGAAGATCACGGCGTGCCTGAGCTGCTCGTACAATGGGTCCAACTCCTATACAGATGTCACAAAAGCCGTGTAAAAGCGGCAGCTGGGATATCAGAGGAGTTTAATATTACCGTTGGCGTACACCAGGGCTCTGCTCTCTCACCACTGCTGTTCATTCTGGTGATGGACACAATTACACACGACCTGTACACGCCCGCCCCATGGACGCTGCTCTACGCCGATGATGTGTTCCTGGCCAACCTGTGCAAGGCTGAACTCGAGCACCGAGTCCAACAGTGGCACGACCGCCTCGAGCAGTTCGGGCTCCGGCTGAACCTAAAGAAGTCCGAATACCTGACCACTGACATTGAAATGACAGGCTCCATCCACGTGAACGGGCAGGAGCTACTGCGCGCCTCCACCTTCAAGTACCTGGGAACTACTCTTGGGGAAGAAGGCCTACTACAAACTGAGGTGGCAGCCAGGATCAATGCAGCGTGGGGCAAATGGAAGTCCGTCACGGGCGTCCTCTGTGACAAGAAGATGCCGATGCGCCTGAAGGCGAAAATCTATAACTCTGTGGTGCGCCCCGTGGCCATATACGGCGCAGAGTGCTGGCCGACGACCAAAGAAGTCGAAAGCAGACTCCAGATAATGGAGATGCGAATGCTCCGATGGTCGGTAGGCCTCACCCTACTCGATCGCGTCAGGAACGAAGAAGTGCGTAGACGGTTCAACGTCGTGCCCATCCCCACGGTCATG
Organism: Pseudonaja textilis; assembly: GCF_049901715.1. Lineage (NCBI taxonomy): Eukaryota > Metazoa > Chordata > Lepidosauria > Squamata > Elapidae > Pseudonaja > Pseudonaja textilis. The sequence continues at coordinate 178,298,250 of NC_141991.1, forward strand.
AGGCAGTCCCGGCTACGATGGTTCGGCCACGTGAGCCGCGCCAAGGAAGAATCCATCATCAAATCTGTAATGAAGGTGACTGTCGGAGGAGCGAGACCGCGTGGTAGACCTAAACAACGCTGGATGGACACGATCAAGGCCGATCTAGAGATCGCGAAGGCAGACCCGACACACGTGGCAGACAGAGAGGTGTGGAAGCAGTACTCAAGGACATTAGCGGACCTCGCCCGAGCGCGAGACAAACGCTGAAGGAAAAGAAGAAGAAGAAGAAGAAGATTGTAAGAGAAGATGGAAACAGTATAAAGAATAAAGTACATTTGGGTATAAAACTTCTCACAACATGAAACAGAGAAGCCAGCTCCACAAAGCATGAGGAGGTGGCTAGCAAGAGGATCAATAAAGCTCCCCTCTCACAACATTTCTATAATCTGATGTTGGGTTACCCTGATCTCTGGAATAGGTCAAGACAAGAAACAGATATCACAAGGATGGCTGGAACCTTATTTTATTGTCGTAGGGTATAAGAACAGAAATCTTGAACGTCTACGTAGTTTCCCTCTGTCCCCTCTTATGCCATACAGTACAGAATCGAGATGAGGTTATGTCAATTCTATATTTTATGGTCTCTCTTTTTGCGAGGCCGAGAGGTTTATTGTCTTTTTTTTTTTTTCAGCTACCAATTCTTGCATAGTTTTGCTGAGGTTAGGTCTGTTCTCCTCTTGATAGGGGGAGGCATATTAAACAAACAAACAAACAAACAAATGAACATTCCACACACATCCTGCACTAGAGCTGTTGTTCTCCTTTTAATAAGGGGAGGCAAAATAAATAAATAAATAAATAAATAATCCACAGACATCCTGCACTAGAGCTTATGGTTCTCATTCCAAAGTCATATTTAATTAGTATTGTTGAAACGTCTCACCGATTATCAAACAACCTCTACAGTCCACTTGCCTATTCACTTTTTTTAAAAAAAGAATTGTCAATATGTTATACATGATGACATCCAAGAAAGATATATCCCACTTAAGTTCTGCGGGGGGGTCTTGGCAGAGCACTAAAATGATTTGCAGAAATTGCTTTTCCCTTGGACAATGTGATTGATACGGGAAATAAAATCTTCGTTAAAGTGTTATGGAAGAATCATCTTTGGTTTTTAAGAAAAGCACATTTTTCTTCTAGGTGATCCAAAAGTTTTCTTCTCGGTCGAGAACCTTGTAGAGGTCCTCCACTGACATTAGTCTTCTAAAAGCAGACACACACACACAAACACACACACACCCAAAAAATCCTTATTTGGACCATGAGAAATGAAATAAGATTTTTTTTTTAAAAAAAAAGGAGCATCCAGTATTGGAAACTATAAGAGCTTCACAAAACATCTTGCAGCCACTTCCAAGCAGATGTAAGTGTCCAAACACCAGGAATAAAAGCCAGAATTCACACTTTCCTAACTGAATTTTTGGAGGGAGAGAGGTGGTTCACAGCAGCTGGAGGACTCCACATACATTTTGGCATTTTGGATTACTCGGTTTCATCTTAGAAATACTGTAGAACAGATGAAGCCAATGCCACTGAACACACATGTCATACAGAAGACTTTAATTTATGGCAATTTATTGTTGTTTTTCCTTTTTTTTCTACATTTTCTCCAGTCAAAGTCTCCACTTCAGTATTTAAGCTATATTAAGAGATAGGCTGCCATGAATTTCTACATCTTCTTGGCTTAATTCAGACGTGGCAAAATTAAGAAAAACCTGAAAGATTCCAGATCCAGATCCAGACAATAATCTGGGAACATGAAATAGGTGTTCAAATAAACACGGAGACCCTATAAAATACTTGATTTTCCTTATATCACCTAATCAATAAGAAGATAATGGGCCATATAATACATCTCCATTTGAACGTTACTGCTGTTCAGCAACTTAATAGATATGAGAAACATATTTTGATATATACCTCAGAAGGTTAGCATTGCTTTAATGGCTGGACTGCAATAGTGAGACAGGATATGGTTGAAAGTGATTTTTCATAACAGCGTGCTATGTTTTTGGGCAGCTTTTTGGATAAATGTGTATACTTTAATAGAGATAATATATTTGGTCCATAAGCAGATGTATCAAAAGTTTTTCCATTTAAGGTGGAACCTAAAGGCTGCAATAATATGACCTTTTCTTCATTTTCCAAACCAAATCCGGGTGATTTTTTTTTTAAAAAAAAAAGCAGCGAACTTCAGACTTGCAAGTTCTATCATGCAAAAGAACTGGAAAAGACTATATTGTAAGAGATTAATAGTAAACATTTATAAAGCCCTGGGGTCCTATGAAAGTGCATTTATTTTACTATTTGAATGAATAAATGCTAATGGATTTGGAAAGATGGACCTTTTCCCATTTGATTATTTCCTAGCAGACAGTGATGGATATTGTTATTCATTTGTTGATAGTTTTGAAGAACTGAGTAAGAGCCCCTTCTTTCCCCGATAAGTAGTAGTTATCATCTATCCCAATTTTATCTAGTGCCTGGGATAGGTTAGGTTGAAAGATCATGAACATGTCACTTCATGGTTCAGAGGAAATTTAATTGTGTACCTACCAAATTCAAGCCTGATAACTCTAACCATTATGCCACATCACTTTCTCTGAGTGAGGTAACTTCTAGTTAACACACCTCCTTTCAGCAACCCAGGGATTAACACTGTGATTGTAGAGTAAAGTAATTTAAACAATTATTCATTAAAAAACCCATCCCAACAGTGATCATTTTTATATAGGGACCAAGCAGATGAAAGCTGTACACTGATAATTTTATAAAGAAGACTGTATTATATTTCACTCTTGAGAAATCTGCCTACACCTGTTTTTACTTATTCCTTTGTCTACATGTCTCTCTTCCTTCTATAGCAGGGGTGTCAAACACGCAACATCATGGTGGCATCATGTGACCTATCGCGACTTTTCCCCCCTTCACTAAATCGGGTGTGGGCGTGGCCAGCACATGACGCATCTGGCCTGAAGGCCGTGAGTTTGACAGCCCTATTCTATACGTTGCTCCACAAAGCTTCTTTTTATTATAGGATGGCAACAGTCTATTTAATCAGAAGCTGAGGAAAAATATTTAAATTTTCTTTGCACTCATTGTATAACCATTTTCTTTTGTACGAAGACCAAGCACCACATGAGTTCATTTGAGCGAACTATTGCATAGAACGCCTTCTTTCCCAATATATTAGCAAAATATTAAAACAAATGGTGCATTGTATTCCCTATCACCAGGTTAACAAGTAGTTTTTAAAATAAATGTACATCAGCTTCAATAACCTGGAAGTTTAAAGTGGGCTTAGTTCAGGATTTATCCAAGATTGATTGATATACACATTTTTTTTAAGTGAAGGAACATTTGCATTGATTAATCTTGAGATTGGAAATAAGAAAACGTATGGCAAGACCAAGAACAGAAAAAACAACAACAACCTGAAGACAATAGCAAGCTGTTCCATATTATTGACAAGTAATCAAGAGTCAAGCTTAATTCTAGGATCTTTACATTCTTACTATTTTAAAGATAGTGGAACTTAGCTCTAAAGCAGCATGTAAAGGATTATGCTGGACAACTGGAGTTTTTAAAGGGATTGATAAACACGGGAGAACAGCAGTCATTCCCTCTCACTTTACAGCTGAAAGTGTAGTACATATTTTTAGTGCCTATTCCAATGAGTCAAGAGTCAGTTTGGTGTGGTAGTTAAGGCACTGAGCTAAAAACCAGGAGATCATGAATTCTAGTCCTGGGTTAGGCACAAAACCAACTGGGTGACTTGGAACAGCCATATCCTCTCAAAAAGATAATGGCAAGACACTTCTGAAATCTTGCAAAACAACAACAACAACCCTGCAGGATTAATTAAGGCAGTTGCTAGGAGTGAACAAGCAGTTGAAGACACCACATCCCAACAGAGAAAACTTTCGATGTATAACCAAAGTATTTTTACATTTAAATGTTCTAGGTTGCTTTATTAGCAAATATATGGAAATTTGGTCAACTAAAGCATGCTCTTCTCATTAATTGATTTAACTTTTTTTTTTAACCTGTCGAAAGTCTGACAAGTGGTCTCTCCATTTAAGGGCACTTGAAAAAGGAAAAGATTTTAATGGAGAACCACTGATGTTATACTTTTGTTTATTTCTGTATCTACTGGATGGCACTACTTTTTGACAACATTCTTTGTACTGGCAGGCATTAAACAAATCAAATAATTCCCTGAGACAGAAGTGACAGGACCTTAGGGTTTCAAACTTAAACATAGATTTTACGGTGCTCTGCCTGAAGAATGATTCTACTTACTGTCTACTTGCAATGCAGATTAATTTTGAAAAGTTATCAAATGTGTACCCTTCTGGGGCCTCCTATTTTACTCATAAGAGAGTAAACTACACAGTAGGACAGACAAATTCTGGGCACGCCAGGAGCATTCATACTTCCATCAGAAACTGGTACTGAAGATTACCAATAGATCCCCAGAATCAAATATTAGCACCTGTTTAATATCCTGTATGGGTACTGAATAAATTCCTTCTTTTATATGATGATCTATTTATATTTAAAATTATGTTAACCCAAAAAAGGTAGACCAAAACTGTCATATAATGCTGTGTCATACATGCATTCATGGTTTTAACTATTCAGTTAAATACATCAGAAATGGATTTTGACAAATTGATGAAATCCCTGTAGCCGGAGAGCAGGATTCCTGTACTTAGTGACAAGACAGTGAAGGGATTTCTATGAGTAGCCTGTCTTTCACCAAATAAAAGTTAATTTTCTGGCCAATCCCCTTGTAGACTTTGTGATCCTCTGTTAAAGCCATCTTTCTTAACCATGGCAACTTTAAGAAATATGGTCTTCAATTCCCAGAAATCCCTAGCAAACATTGCTGGCTGGGAAATTGTGGGAGTTGAAGCTTATACATCTTAATGTTGCCAAGATTGAGAAAAATGGCATTAAAGTCCAGGATACTTCAGTTTAGGAAGTGTAAATAGCCAGGAATCTGCCATCAGCTAGAGATGTAAAAGATAAAGAAATCACTGCTCTCAGAAACCCCACAACATTTGGGGTAAAAAGTATTACACTATTAAAAGAGCTTAATTAAATTTAAATAGCTGAGGGTAAAGCAGAAGCCAAAGCTCTTTTCATAAAACACAAAAGCTTTGGAAAAAGGGAAAACGTATTGATATAACAGGCTTTCACTCCATAAAGTGCTTAAAACCACTGTTGCAATAACAAAGGTAGAATTAAATATTATTTAAAGTTTTAAATAAAATCATGATTTCCTTTAAATATCTTAAATATCTAAAAATATCTTGGCCTCTAGCAGTAAGGGGGAAAATTTTTCAGCAGCATCGATGTTGGCAACAGATGAAGTTGCAAACAGCAGGGATCTTATACTCTGATTTATAATCCATGGACTGGATCAGTAAAAAAGGGAATTCTATTTCTGAAAACAGTGATCAAACAGGAATAATAATTTTATTTATTTATTAGATTTTTATCCTGTCTTATTATTTTAAAAAAGGAGTTTGCGTTGGGGAAATGAATGATAAATAATCCTGAACTAGGAATATTTACCTGTCAATGAACAAAATCAGAACAATCTGAATTGTTAAAAAATAATTATTGAGTTAATAATTAATAATCATTTGAAGATTACCAAGGTTTTAGGGACTTAAAAAAAATCTATAAAAGCAAATGGTGGTTATATACGCTTTTATAACAGTACACACAATATCGTGAGATAGTTAAGGTGAACCTCAACTTTTTCTTCACCACAAACCCCCTTTAAATATCTTTTTTGGCCACGGACCGTGAATATGGACCCTCAAGACTTAATGCAAGATTTAAATTATAACATTTCTTCAAGTCTTCATAGGTCTCCTTTGATGACATTACGCCCCCTTCCCGGGGTACATAGAATACAGGATGAGAACCACTGAGATGGAATATTTATAAAGTCATAAACTCGTTGATAGCCTACCAGCAAATACACTGGATGCATACAATGTGCTTCTTTATGTTATTGTTGTTGATTGGAATTGGACATTAAGGTAGGCATGTAGAGAGGGGGGCTTAACACTGTGCACTGCAAATAGATTCTTTTGTGTGTATGAGAGGGGGGGAGAGGGAGAGGGAGAGGGGGAAGGGGAGAGGGAGGGAGGGAGGGAGAGAGAAAGAGAAGAGAGAGAGAGAGACTACAATACTTTATGTGAAGTTGTTGCATAAATACCTGCCTAGTTCTGCAAAGTCAGTCTAAAAAGATATGCCTACTACCTATTCTGATGCCAAAAAAATTGTCAGGTCAGAAATGAATTGTTGCACGGTTTTCCAAAGGGAAGATGGCTGAACAGGCAAAGTGCAATACTTCCAGTAAGATCCATAAAAGCTGTACAGTAGTAGATAGGCTTTTATAAACCTTAGGCCTATGTGTGGAGATCAATCCAGATGCATTAATTCTATTGAAAATATGATAACAAATGACCTTTCTTTCCAACCAAAGTGACATCTAACAGAATAAAATCTTTCAGTGTACAGTAGAATCTGTTTGCAAAGAGGAGAAAGTGGGTTTTTTTCCCATTCAGAAAGAGCCTCTTAAGGTTAGGGAGGTGTGAATCAATATTAATGCACTGGGTTTTTATTGTCTATGTTGATGGAGCATTATTCACTTTAGTCCATCAAGGTATTTTTAATTGTTCTTTTCAAACTGCATTTGCAAACTCACACTGGTTTTCATTCACAACCTTTGCTGATAGCCTTGAGCTTTTGCAAAAAAAGGGCACATTAAGGGAAGTGAGAGTAGAGCTGACAGACAGGAAGAAAGCACTTTGAACAGTGGAAAAACTAAAGCACAAAACACAGGAGAACTAGGTAGAAAGAACAAAAAGACAAGAAAAGAGGGAGACCTGGAAAGAGGCTGAATTGGGGATGGAAGCCTATATCACATAGGGCAGTTGGGTGATTTGAGGCCAAACAGATGTGGTGGTTGGGTGGAAAAGAGGCCAAGAATGGGTATTCAGGAGAAATCAAGCATCACACAATATACTACCACATAAGAAAGTTGCAGTGTATGAGGATGAACGTGAACATAGGCAATAGCATCTTTTACAGACGAGTCTATCACAATTTTAAAAAAATATTTTGCATGGGATTTGACCAGAGAAGCAGGGGCCTTAGCCTTGGTTTTGGCTTTACTATTCAAATAGCATGTAAAATGCCTCAGCTCCATCAAACTAGGAATATTCCTTTTGGCACAGACAAAACTCAGAAGCAAAATCCTTAATATCTTAGCTATGGTATGTGTGGTAATGGATGTCTTATTCTGGAATAAATAAGCAACCCCATGGTGGACGTAGTGTATAGTCTGAAGGTTTCATCATTCCCCTACTTTGCACCAGAATTTCATAAGTCCCAGAATATCAGACAACAACATCAAGCAATAGGACAAAATTCTGCATAGGAGAAAACAGGTAGCTGCCCATCAGAGACTGATGTGTGGGCTTACGTGTGTCCTGTCCTGGTTCATGGAAATCACAGGCATACATCGTTACTAAAAAGGGGTCTTTTTAATAAAAATCTTTTCAAACAGAACACTAATGGCAAGGAGTTCAAACAAAGAAGAAGGCAGCCAAGGAGTTGAAGACCACAATGGCGAAGAAATGGAAAGCTGTCACCAACAGATATGTAATATAACTTGGGCTTGTTTCTCTGATGGGGAGGAGTTATTTCTGGCCAACAGTATTGCTAAGCACCTTTGTTCATCTCTTTGTTGTATCAGATCCTGGCATTGGGCAGAAGTGTTAGCTCTGATTCTTTGTCTTCTAAGGCCAGCAATAGCTGCCTCTCTTGGTTGGTTGTTAGGCAACTTTTCGACTAAATCGCCTAGGGTTGATGTTAGCAATAGCACTTTGACATATATCGCTTCACAGTGCAACAGTTATAGTCCTCTCTAAGTGGCTTTAAAGATTCGGCATATTGCCCCTAACAAATGGCTCCTCATTTTATCGACCATGGAAGGATGGATGGATGAGTCAACCTTGAGCCAGTGAGATTCGAGCTGCCGAACTTTGGGCAGCCAGCTGTTAGCAGAAGTTGCCTGCAGTACTGCATTCTAACCACTGTGCCGCCACTTGGTGGCCGGTTTGCAAAGTGGAGAACGTGATTTCTTTCACTTCCCCAAAGCAAGAGCCACTCAAGACTAGGGATGTGTGAATCAATATTAATGCAAGATGATTCTTTTCATCATCCAAGTCTGAGCCAGCCATGACACTAGGCTGATAAACAGCCTACTCTGCAGGAACATACCGCCACATTTGGGAATCTATGCTTCCGGGATTTGTATGTCATGTCTGGATGTATTTTTCCATCGCAAGTATGAATGGTGGATAGACCTTTATCCTACCCAAGTAACTTACATCCTTTAACTTTAACTCTGCAGTACAAAAATGTATCTCTAGTTTGACCCAGGCCAGTTTTACCAAGAAGCAGCAATTAATTAATGACTGTAATCAGATATGACCATATATAACTTTAATACTTTTGTTGAACTTTTAAACCTTTGTGGAGCATGGTGAGGGATTTATTTGTTTCCTGGTCTGCATGAAACTTATTCACTTCAGGATTAATCTATCATTTGCAAGGCATTACTTTATAGATTACCTTGAGGGTAAGGATCCCTCCTGAATCATAAAAATACACACAGCATCCATTACATCCAGAGCACGTAGATCAAAAAGTGGGAATATACTCTCCCAAACCCAGGGACTGATCAAGGAATGACTTTCTCACATACAGTTCTAATAGAAATGGACTTTTGGGCTCGGTGAAACTATTTCCTTCTTTTTTGTGTAGGTCATGGAGAATATTCTATTGTGCCCTGAATTGAAATAATATCTTTTGTCACTTGCCCAAATTAATTTAGTTCCACCAGAATATAAAATACCTGCTGCAGCAACTGGAATGTACAGCTATTTTAATGTTTAAAAAAAACTGAATTAATTTTTATGACAATTCTACCTAATTACAATCTTCTTTTGGGGAAGAAAAAGTGAATAAAAAGAACCTTTCTTTCCAGAGAAGGAAGAAGACATAAGCAAGTCACTCAGTTTAGATTAATCTTCTTCAATAACCTCTATGAATGCCAATCAATTGCTGGCTACAATAATATTTGCTGTAATTTTCTCTCCAGGTCAAATGTAAAAGAGAAACCTCATTTTTCTTTAGGCTGTGACACAGGAAAAAGCCCGTCTTCTTTGTCCTTTATGCTTCTGATTGGGCTGCTAGTTTTCAAGGAAAAATAAAGCCTTCAGACCAGTGGTGGGATTCAATTTTTTTTACTACCGGTTCTGTGGGCATGGCTTGGTGGGCACGGCAGGAGAAGGATACTGTAAAATCCCCATTCCCTCCCCACCCCACTAACCTGCTTTCCAGCTCCGTTCTCCTGTGCAGGGCAACAAAAGAAGACCCAGCCGATCAGCTGGGACTCAGGAGGCAGAGAAGAGATGGGGACAGGGCCACTTAAAGGTGGTAGTTGCCGGTTCTCCGAACTACTCAAAATTTCCACTACCGGTTCTCCAGAACCTGTCAGAACCTGCTGAATACCACCTCTGTTTCAGTCTAAAGTATGCATGACATGTAACTTGGCATTTGGTTAACCATCTGTTTGGATGGCCCTCCTGTCTTGGAGTCATGACTATAGCAAGCATTACAACTTTATTCAAATGAATAGCAAGAGTGTATCTCCTGAGGCAAAGTGTTTAAAGGAAGGAAAGCAATTCAAGAAAGGAAACTGTCCATACAGGCAGTCCTCAACTTACAACAGTTTTGTATAGTGACGGTTTGAAATTTACATCGGCACTGAAAAAAGTGACTCATGACCATTTTCCACATGACTGTGGCAGGATCCCCATGGTCCCGTGATCAAAATCCAGATGCTGGATCGTATTGATGACAGTCGCTGTGTCTTGGGGGTCATGCGATTTACCTTTTGTGACATTTTGACAAGCAAAGGTCAATGGGAAAGCCAGATCCATCTAACAACTGTGTTACTAACTCAACAACTGCAGCGATTGACTTCACAATTGTGGCAAGAAAGATCGTTAAATGGGGCAAAACTCACTTAACGACTGTCTCGCTTAGCAACAGAAATGTTGGGCTCAGTTAGAGGTCATCGGTCGAGGACTAACTGCATAACCATTCAAATTTGTCTGTGAGGCCTCAGTAGTGGAAAAATTAAAGGAAGTTCAGCAGGAGTAAAGTGTTCCTCTTCTAATAAAAGATTAAGGTGTTCTTTAGAGAGATTGCCTTTCTCTTTCCCAATAGTCTGCATAAATTGGAAAAGCCCTCTGTGTGATATTTCCAGGCCTTGAAGAAGCTCTTAAGTTTCCTGGATGAAACCACTTGAAGTTGTTTTAATGCTTGTTGAGGTGAAATCTGTTGTATTTTCTTGCAAAAATGGAGGGCATCTCTTATCTCCTTCTGGACCAATTTGCAAACTAGTGTGGATTTTTTTCATTACTGATTCTCAGTATAATCTTTTCAAACATGAATGTCACAAGCCAGGGGTGGGATTCAATTTTTTAACCACCAGTTCTGTGGGCGTGGCTTAGGTGGTAGGCATGGCTTGATGGTCATGTGACTGGGTAGACATGGCTTGGTAGTCATGTTATTGGCTGGGCGTGGTCAACTCAAAATCACTCACACTGAGGCACGCATCTCTTCGCCTAGCCGTTCATGACTGTGGGGATGCTGCAACAGTCATAACTGTGAAAAATGGTCATAAGTCACTTTTTTCAGTGCCATTGTAACTTTGAATGGTCACTCCACACAAGCAAAGCATCAGCAAAGGAGGGGGAAAAAACTCCAGAGAAGTTCCTGAGACAGGAAGTCTAGTCCTGCCAAGAATATAATAAGGGTTAACGGAGAGGCAGTTTCTGTAAGCAACACCAGAATGTTTCCTTCCTGCCTTCCTTACAGGATTAGGCCAGTAATTTCTTCTAACAACCGGTTCTCCGAACTGCTTAGAATGTTAACAACCGGTTCTATCAAATAGGTGCAAACTGGTAGAATCCCACCCCGCCACAAGCCAGCCTTTTCAACCTGAATAGCACTAACATATATAACCGTGATGTTTATAAATACCATAAGATGCAAATGATCCACATGCCTTCCTTCAGACTGACAAATGGTGATGCTTCTCAATACAAAGAAGAAGTATATATAAGAAGAGCCTCTGTGGCACAGTGGTTACAGTGCTGTACTGCAGACCACTTCTGCTGATTATCGGCTGTTCAAATCCCACCAGGCTCAAGTTTGACTCAGCCTTCCATCCTTCCGAGGTGGGTAAAATGAGGACCCAGATTGTTGGGGGCAATAGACTGACTCTGTTAAAACTGCTTAAAGAGGGCTGTAAAGCACTATAAAGTGGTATATAAGTCTAAACGCTATCGCTATTGAGAAAAATCCACAGAATCAAACGGGTATCTCAAAATATAGTAATGTCATCCCAGATAAGACTCCATTTATATTTTGGAAAGGCTTTCAGGATTGGCTGGATGCTTCAGAGTTGCTTAATATTTTTATTTTTCCACCCAACCATGACAAATGAGTAATTTTGTCACAGAATTATCAAAGTAACAACTGGATTTATCTTTAAGCTGCAAAAAACAGGATTCAGCACATGTGCTTTGTAAACTACTGGATACCCAAACCAGTTTCTGATATGAAGAGCAATTTTAATCCTTTTTTCATCCTAGAAATCTTGGGGGGAGGGGGCATGAATTGACTCATTAAAATAAATGGCCTACCTTTGGACAACATAAATTATAGGCAAAGCCCCTTGATACAGATTGAGGCCAGTTGAGGTAGAAGGGTTAAATACATCCTACATTCCTGTATCCATGATAGCATCTTAGTCTCAATTGGTACCCTTCCATTTATTTTTGAGTTTTTAAAAAAAGAAAGGCAGCTGAGTCTTTAAATTAAAGTGCAGCTTGGCTGTTGATATGAGCAAAATTCCACAGGCAATAGTGAAATATCTGTATATTCTTGCTTGTCATTTCTAGACCTTTTCTTACAGATTCTCTTTGACAGACTCCCATCATTGGATGGTTGTAAACGTTGCAATGCTACAGTGGAAAATATGTTTTGACTGAATCAACCTGTAGACATACTTAACTCAAAAAGTATTATGCCACATATTGTAGTCCTCAAAAAGTGGTTGTGTTGTGTTGATAAAGGTGGCAAAACATAGTTGTCCCATTTGCATGTTGCTTTTCAGCAGCCCTCTTTAAAGTGACCTGCACCCTGCTAGTGTGATTCATAAGATCACCTGCTATAGGACATGAGAAATATTTCGAGTATTTAGCAAATAAAGTTATTGGATTCACTCAAAATTAAACAGTGCTAGTCCTATCATGGTGATGGAAACAATTGTCTTGTTTTATTAGCTGATATAAGTTTGAGCTTGCAACTTGTAAAGAAGTGGGCAAGATTCTTGGATCAACTAACACAACCACTTGTATATTAGATCCAAGTTTGTCTTGTTGGGTGAGGTCAACTAATCTCAATCCATACCACTTCATTGAGGGAGGTCCTAGAAGCCTTCAAGGAGATGACGGTACATCCCTTCTTCAAGAACTATTTTTTGGACTCATTGGTACTTGTCAGCCCTTCAGGGCAAAACAGACTAGAAATCAAAAAAAACATGCATGCTAATACTACTTTCACTATAAAGCTAAAGTAAATCTTGCAGGTCTGAATACATTTAACCTCTCCCTCCCTTTACCTTCGTTGACTAGGAAAAGCCTTATCTGGGATATTTTCTCAGGTTACAATTCTGGCCAGGAGTCAGTTTCCTTTTACCAGACTCTTGTCTATGTTAAAAAAAAAAAAATATTGAATTAGAATACATAGCATTACAAAATAACAGAGCTGGAAAGGACCTTGGATGTCTTCTAATCTAACCCCCTGCCATACCATTCCAGACAAACGGCTATCCAATCTTTTCTTAAATACCTCTAATGATAGAACACCCACAACTTCTGAAGGCAAGCTGTTCCACCAGCTAATTGTTCTCCCTGACAGGCAATTTCTCCTTAGTTCTAGGTTGGATCTCTCCTTGATAGATTTCCATCCATTACTTGTTATCCTGCCCTCAGGTGCTTTGCAGAATAGGTTGACTCTCCCTTTCCCACACTCCAGTTCAATCAGTGGTGGAATTTTTTAAAAAATTACTATTGATTCTGTGGGCTTGGTGAGCGTGGTGTAGTGTGGTGTGGCTTGATGGGCGTAGCTTGGTGGACATGGTAGGGGAAAGTTATTTCAAAATTCCCATTCCCTGCCCACCCCACTAGCCTGCTTTCCAGCTCCGTTCTCCATTCTCCTATGCAGGGCAACAAAAGAAGACCTAGCCGATCAGCTGGGATTTGGGAGGCAGAGATTAGATGGGGTCAGGGCAGTCAGAGGTTTGCTGGTTGTCCAAACTACTCAAAATTTCCATTAACAGTTCTCCAGAACTGGTCAGAACCTGCTGAATACCACCTATGAGTCCAATTTTCAATATTCCCTTCAGTAGAAGGTTGTTGAGAAGATTTTGGACTATACTTACAGTATTAATGGTGTTGGAAGAAAATAATTATCTGGACCCTTTTCAGTCAGGTTTTAGTCCCGAATATAGCACTGAGAAACCACTGGTCATGCTTGCTGATAAACTGGAGTAGGGTACCTAGACTGGGAAATCCTTCAGGCAGCCACTCAAAACTTTGCTCATCTCTCATATTACAATTAATGCATTTTACATAGGGTCGCTCTTGAAAAACCTCTCCAGATTTTGTGTATTTTATGGCTTAGAATTGTTGTTCCCTTCTGAACAATTTGAGGGTTTTATGTGTATTTTATTATTATTTATATTATATGGTGCCCAGAGTCATTGTAAAGCTGACAGGGAGGGAGGGAGGGAGGGAGGGAGGGAGGGAGGAAGGAAGAATGGGTGGGTGGGTTTAGGCATTTCAATCCCATAAAAAAAAACTTGAGATTGAAGCCAGAAATTTCACATTATACATCATTCATGTGATCTTGATACAATAGATTTATGAATACTGAAGCAGGATCCTTTTTTTTTTCTTTGAAGTATGTTTAAGATGTCTTTTTAAGAAGTATATTTAAGAAAGACTTTTCCTTTTACTGCTTTTCCTTCCAAAGGATATGCTATATTATATTGACACTACTAACTGTCTTGACTTGAGCCTTTTGGTGGAATGGCAAGCCTATAAACAAATTAAAATATATAAATAAATGTTGTTGATGATGATAACAATGATGAAGATGATAGATGATAGATAGATAGATAGATAGATAGATAGATAGATAGATAGATAGATAGATAGAGTGCAATAGACAGACAGACAGACAGACAGACAATGAATGAAGAAATAAATGGACACAAGTATATTGCCTTAAATCTACATCCCTGAAAAACCTATTGAAAGAAACTCAAGGAAATTAAACAGATGTCATGAAGCGATACATACAAAGAGCCCATTTACTATCCATGATTCCCAAAGCCCATGGAGCATTAATATTAGGTTAAGAAAAATCACAATTAAAGTGACGCAAGGTGCAAGTTAGTTTCTTTTCTACATTTTCAAAATCAATTTCTTCCAGAATAGCAAATGCTTACCAAATTTAACGGTTTATCCCTTGAGTATGCAAATCCAATTAAAATGCTCCACCAATAGAGGATGAAATAAAACAGGCCACTGAGAAAATGAAGCATATGTTCATAAGGTTTTTTTTTTTCTTTACAAAAAAGGTTTCACCACTTTTGAAACAAGCGTTCATTTCCCAAGTCACATAATGGCAGGTGCAACAGCTGCAACACCATTGAGCTAATAAGTATACCAGATCTAACTTAAGTGAAACGAAAGCAAGGAACATCAGATTAAATAAACACCTAACTATATTCTAGCAGATATGTTTTATATACCATGGATAAAACTTTCTGTGTAAATTCCTGTGCTTTATGTTCCTGTAGGGTATTGCTTGTTAAGTCTTACCCTTTCCTATCCAAAGTGGCAGATATTATCAGGGTCTAACACAGAGGTGGTATTCAGCAGGTTCTGACCAGTCCTGGAGAACCGGTAGTGGAAATTTTGAGTAGTTCGGAGAACCAGCAAATACCACCTCTGACTGGCCCCATCCTCATCTCTTCTCTGCCTCCCGAGTCCCAGCTGATTGGCTGGGCCTTCTTTGGTTGCCCTGCATCGGAGAATGGAGCTGGAAAGCAGGTTAGTGGGATGGGGAGGGAATGAGATTTTGCAGTAACCTTCTCCCTGGAGTGGGGTGGGAATGGAGATTTTACAGTATCCTTCCCCTGCCGTGCCCACCAAGCCAAGCCAAGCCAAGCCCACCAAGCCACAGCCACAGAACCGGTAGTAAAAAAAATTGGAACTCTACCACTGGTCTAACTTTTGAGGAGCATACAGAAGGCTATTTGGGGGTTTCTAGTAATAGAACCTTAAGTCTAGTCTAGTCTGAATAATAAAAGGGGTCCTAAAAGTCAGTCTTGGTTTCTGGTAATTGCTTAGACCAGCAGCCCCCAACTTTTTGGGCCCTAGGGACTGGTTCCATGGAGAAAAGTTTTTCTGTGACTGGACAGAATATGGTTTTGTGTGCTGCCTGCGTCCTGTGAATGGGACTTCTCTTGTTTGCATGGCCCAATTGTTGGCCTGCCATGGATTGGTGCCAGTTCACAGACAGCAGGTTGGGGACTCCCAGCCTAGACCAGTCCCTGCAGTTTTCTTGGTAAGATTTCAGAAGTAGTTTCCTCTTCCCTATTTCCTAGACCGGAGAGGGAGTGGCTGATCTAAGGTCATCCAGTTCAGCTTATGGTCTCCTGGTTTCTAACCTGGTGCCTCAACCACTATGCCAGACTAGTATTCTAGAGTAGGGTAGGGTAGGGTAGGGTAGGGTAGAGTAGGGAAAGCTAGAATAGGGAAGGCTAGATAGGTGAATGTGGTGAATATCTTTTCTCATGATACAATTCATTTAAGACTTAAGCCTCAGCAATCTGCTTGTCATCAATATTTTCAGGTAATTAATTAATTAATTAATATATGCATCCAAGGCAAGGATAAATGCAGTGACCCAAAAGATGTCCCAGGCCTCAGAAAACCTCTAGATTTTTCATAGAGGAAAGTACTATAGTAAACATTTTAGCAGCCTTTTGCCCCAGCAAATGAATCTTATACTCATTTCCAGTTTATTCTGCTGATAACCCATGAGCACAAAGGAATGAGAGATCCTATAACCTCTAATGCCACCTCATCTTTTTTTTAAAAAAAAGAAAAAAAAATAAGAGCCAGGAACCAATAGAAGGTTATAGTCTTCTCCCTTGTACGACAAATGCCAGGAGAACAGCTGTCTGGCTTGTCATAAAACTGAGATGATAGATATGGAAGGACGTTGGTAAGTTCAACATCCTATTTGATCTAGGACATCCAAGCTAAAGCATCTCCAAAAGATGGATGTCCGTTCTCTGCTTGAAGGCTTCCAATGAATTAGCAGCTTCAAGGAGCTTTTTTTCCTCCTACTCAACTGCAGAAATGAGACGAATGTTAATCTGACCTCTGCCACTACTACAGGCACAAATTCTGAACAAAAGCTTTTTAAAACAGACTATTTGAAGGACTGCTGAATTAGAAAGCAAATTTAAACCTTGGCAAGTTGCGTATGGGCCCGCATATACATATGTGTCTAAGCCCAGCGAGTTTGCTGGATAGGGAAGCAAGTTATAATCCTGTTTATATCAGCATAACCAAAATAATGGCATAAAGAGGCAGATCCTGGAAACCTATACAGGTGGGCCTCAAGTTATGACCGCAATTGAACCCAAAATTTCTATTACTGAGTTTTGCCCTATTTTTCTACCTTTCTTGCCACAGTTGTTAAGTGAATTGCTGCAGTTGTTAAGTTAGAAACATAGTTGTTAAATGAAACTGGCTTCCCATTGACTTTGCTAGTCAGAAAGTTGAAAAAGATGATCACGTGACTCTTGGACATTGCAACCATCATAAACATAACTCAGCTGCCAAGCCTCTGAATCTTGATCATGTCACTGTGGGGAAGCTGCAATGGTTGTAAATGTGAAAAATGGTCATAAGTCACTTTTTTTCAAACGGTCACTAAGTGAACTGTTTTAAGTCAAGGACTATTTGTATCTGGAAATATAACTTAGAGTATAGAAAGAATATTAGAGATGGAAATGTTTCAGAGTGTGTGTAGCTTCTCTTCGTTTATTTATTTATTTTTGAATGCCTTTAAGTCAGATTCCTCTTAAACTACCTGGACAAGCCCCTGAAGTTCTCTTAGCAAGATTTTGGAAGTGATTTATGTTCCGTATTAGCAGGCTTGAAACCCTGCATTCCCATTGGTCCGCTGGAACTGCTACCTGATTGGACAGCCGGGACGTTTGTGATTGGCTCGCTAAGAGTCTTCCGCGATTGGGTAAAACCAAGCGCGGGAGACTCAAAGCGGTGTCATTGGCTGCCTAGCCTTGGCAAAGTTCTATAAAAGAGCCGCTGGTGCTGCTAGCTTACTGAGTCTGATTTAACCTACTAATAAAGAGCTGTTGTTACCAAACCCGAGTCTCTCGTCTCTGAACGCCGTCCTCTGAACTTAACAATCTGCGCTTACTTTCTTTCCAGGGCTGAGCGAGAGTGGCTGGTCCAAGTTTACCCAACTGGCTTTGCGCTTAAGTCAGAACTAGAACTCGTGATCTCCTGGTTTCTGTACTTTGCTGTTACTTTAGCCACTGCACCAAATTGGCTCTTCACTGACTTGTCCCTAAATATTCTCAAACACCTGTGGACTGAAAAGCAGGTATCGGTGGACACAGTCCAGTGGAAATACAGAATTTTCAAGAAATAAAATGTTAAGCCAAAAAGAATAGCACAGAGCAAAACTATAGCAGACTGGACGGAAGAAAGCAAAGGATGTGTAGATTTATAGGGCTGCAGTTGGATTGATTTTATTTTGGATTGCTCTCCTGCAAGTTTCTAATTATTTGAGTTAAGGATGGTTCTGGGGGGAAAATAATTACAGTGACCTCCATAAAATATTTAGGTAGCTCTCTATTCAAATTCCATTTAGACCTATTGGTTAAACTTCCAGATGGGTAGCATCTTATCCCTTTGCAAAAATGAAATTTAAGGAGGGGTTTGCCATGATAGCAGGCTGCCAAACTGCAGGAATTGATTGCTTCAGTCGGTTTCAAAAAAATATAAGAGATTTCCCCAAAGGCTGAAGCTTGTCATTCTGAAAACCTGAGGAATAGCAAAGACTGCTGTAAAAATGATAAGATGGACAGACAAAAGTGATAGACTGGAATTTCCAACTTGTCATTAAAAAGCTTCAGATCCCTGCCTGGTGAAAAGATTGTCCAAATGTCTTTTTCAGAGGAGGATGTTATTGAATTGGCCATTAATGATAGTGTGGAATGGACCATTTCAGATTGGATTATTTCCGAATTGGCCACAATTGTGAGCTCACAATAGTCTTCAGGTGATGTAACTTTATTGTAAGGTCAATCTGAAATTAATAGAGCTGCTCGTTCAGTAGCTGAAGACATGCTTTAATGTGTAAAACATCCTCGATTTTACGCCTTGACATTCCTAGGCGGGCCCAAAACAACTCTTAACCTGAATTTTACACAGCCAATGAATTATCTCATGTTTCATTTGTATCATTTCATTTTGTTCCAGTTTTTCAATTTTGCAAGCAGCACCCTGATGTAATAGTGGTGTTACTGAGTGGTCAAAGAAAGAAAATGGCTGATATTTTGTTTTAGCACTGTCTTTTTGCTTTTTGAGTTGCTGATAATGCATGGAGTACAAAATACTTCCAAGAAATTTGCCCATCATGTGGCAGCTGATTAGGCTCCAAACGAAAGACTGCCCAAAATGCACGCTTTTACCACTAAATTTTGGTGGCCAAATCTAGGAACTTTCTTTGGTCTGCAAAATGGAAATTGGTGGCCTGCAAGTAACTTGCAAGCCAGTTTGTTCCATGCTGAAGTAGGGCGCCCTAGTAGTTCCTTTGTCCTTTTTTTAAAAAAAAACCTCATTCTGGCAATAAAATCTTTAGATCTATCCTGTTTTTTACATTCCTTATGCTGGATAGGGATTTCAGTCACTTTATTACAATATTTCAGTCACTTGATTGCAAGAGGGACCCATTTGGATTCTTTATACATTTGGCACTGGAAAGGGTGAGGTTACCTGAGAAAATGTGTGGGTTTGTGTGTGTGTGTCTTGTGTGTTATTGCAGCTTTTTTCCTGTAATTCTGCAAGAAGCTGTCAGTAATAACCATGTGTATCTGGGAATTTCAGTTATGACCTGCCTTTAGCTCCAATTAGCACTTTAAATGGGTTAAAATATGTAAAAGAAAAGAAGAATGTGATAAATATAAAATACAGGTTAAAATAAACAGTGGGAAAAGATATTAAAATAGCTGATAATTAAAAGCCTAGGGCACAGGTGGTGAACTATGGCCCCTTTACGGCTTCAACTTCCTGAATTCCTGAGCCAGCCATGGAATTCTGGGAGTTGAAGTCCACAAGTCATAAAGGAGCCATAGTTCCCCACCCCAGGTTTAGGGGACCAGAGGAAGGTGTATTGATTTCCTAAATCTTGAGAGACAGAAGGACTAAATTCAATTCCCAACGAAATGCATTCCATGACCTCTGCGGAATCCAGAATAAATCCTTTTATCACATTCCAGATTTAGGAATGGGAATACCTATGATGCTGTGGGGAAAAATATCCATCTGGTTTAGTTCCAAGCTGGGAGAAAGGCACTGAAAACAAAATGGAGGCTGGAGGCTGATTGGAAAGAGGGTCCATTTATTGATGAAGCAGAACCACCAAGCACATGTGATTCTGGGCAGCTGACCACATGGAGTTGAGAGGGAGGGGTTTTTTATACCTTCTCCTGGGTTTTGCACTTGAGCTTCCTTTTCCTGTGCAAGAGCACGTATTATATTGGCTATTGTCAGACTCCCATGGGACCATGTAGAGGCTATGTAGGGGTTATAGCTGGCTCTATAGGCAAAGCAAAAATCCTAGGTGTTTGTCTGAGCTAAGTTTGGTCGAGGTTTCTGAGAGTAATGCAATGAAGGGGCGTTAGGCAATTCCCATTGTGGCTGAGGGCTAATCCTACCTTTGTTGGATCTTGGGTGAGGTTATTTGCTTATGAATAGAGTTATTTATCTCTTTATCTCTATTAAATGCTGACATCTGCTGTGGGCTATTAAGGATTTCCAAGAGCATGTTTTTCCATTTCTCATCCAGGGAGTTATAATTATGTTCATTTCACCTTGAACTATGCCGGCTAAGATTGGACTTAAGCATAGTAGATAAAATCATATGTTACAACATCTTACCAATTAATGAATATTTCAGCTTTAACCACAACAACACAAGAGCACGCAACAGATATAAACTTAATGTAAACCACCTCAAACTTGATTGCAGGAAGTACGTTTTCAGCAACAGACTGGTCAATGTCTGGAACTCACTACCTGATTCTATTGCCACCTGCTCAAACCCCCACTCCTTTACCCTCAAACTAACCTCTATTGAACTCACCCCATTCCTAAGAGGAGTGCATAAGTGCACAATCATGCCTATCATCCCTGTCCTATTGTCCCCAATTATTAGTTTCTATTGCATGTATTTAAACTTATGTTTATTCTTATTTCTATTATATTTTAAGCATTTGACTAAATAAATAAATAAATAAATAAATAAATAAATAAATAAGGTTCTGCCTTTTTATTATTAAATATTTCATTATTCTAGGAGAGGGCTGGGTGCTAACTTTCTACAATACTCAGGTCCTAAAAATTTTAGGAAGTCAAAGATCAAAATCAAAATCTTCAGACAGTTCCTGATAAACACAAGTATCATACAATCCCTGTTATTGAATCACTTAGCTGTCTAGCTCTTGCCTTTTGCACCAACTGCAATTTCTGGAATGTTTAAAGGATACCCTCAAATAGAGCCCATCATATTTATCAAGACAGGATGCAACCAAAGCATGGGTAGATATTAAATCCGGTTTGCTCAGAAAGCAATGAAGCTGGCAACACCAGGCATAACTATGAGAAGGAATGTCCCTCCAGTTTATCCTGCAAATTAGGTGACAGTTGAGGATCAAGGAGTACTTCCAGAATATAAACATTCTTTTTCAGTAGGATTGCAGACCTATGCAAAAGCATCTTCCACCTCAATTCTCAAATGCATTTTTTTCTCCTTAGAAGCTGCATGTTTTTGTTGATGGGATTAATTTCAGCTTCTTTTCCCTCATTTAACTCATTATCAAATTTAGGCAACATTCAAGGGTACTAATTGTTTCCTACGAACTGTATGGTGAAAAGCAAAAAAGTTGAATGTCCCAGTTTTAGCATCCACAGTTCTCTGATAGTCATTTCATATACACTGGAATCAGATGGTGTCAACCTCCTGACAAGGACTTTTGTTCTTTAGGAAAAAACAATCCTAAATTAGAAATATGGTTGAATTATAAAGAAAAAAATCCCCCTTTTTAGGTTTAAACGCTCCAAAATCCTGTTTGGATGAACCAATCTGGTCATTTTGCTTTCCTTTGTCTACGTGGGAGGGGAAAACAACACACCAGACCTCAAATGATTTAGTTCTGTTTATCAAAAAAATTGTTCTTATGTTGGGCTCAGCAAAAATGAACAGAATGCAATCTACATTTTCTCTAACAAAGATCTTTTTATTCATTCATCTGTTTCATTCTGGTGACATCTTTCTTTTGTTGTGTTGCTCCCTCTACTAAATATTTGTTTTGAGCAATTTAGTCATTAGGGGAATGGCATGATTTTATTACAATTCTATTAGCTACCTGGCAAACACACACCTAGAAGGATGTGGATATGGAGGGAAAATGGTTTTTATATTACTGTTGTTCTTCTTTAATATATTTATTGAAAAGTAAAAAAGCTCTGTTGCAGGACCTTATGGGAAGATAAGGGTAAATTTGGTATCTGCCACAAACTCCAGCCTTCTGAAGCAAGAATCCTTATAGTACTAACCGTTGCTTTTATGTCCATGCCAACTACATCCCCAGATGCAAGGTTGGATTTAGGGCAATGTTTTTCCAACGTGACAAGTTGCCAACTTTAAGCTGTCCAGAATCACTTCAACAGTGAGATTTAATGAACTAGAATAAAATAAAATTGTTGTGTTCACTTCAACTCCCAGAATTCCTCAGCCAGCAACCTATACTAAAGTTGCCAAGTTTTAAAAAAACAAAACACTGATCTAGGGACTTACAGGAACATTACTTGATTTCTGGATAGCTACATTCCTGACACTGATTGCTGATCCCAGGAAATTTCAAGAAGATTCCTGAATTCTCTATCTTCAAGGCATCCTATGGGCCTCTTTCCCCGATGCATGAGAGCCAGTCTTGGTCTTCTAGAGCAGGGGTCTCCAACCTTGGCAACTTTAAGCCTGGTGGACTTCAACTCCCAGAATTCCCCAGCCAGCTTTTGTGGGTTTGTGTGTGTGTGTCTTGTGTGTTATTGCAGCTTTTTTCCTGTAATTCTGCGAGAAGCTGTCAGTAAAAACCATGTGTATCTGGGAATTTAAGTTATGACCTGCCTTTAGCTCCAATTAGCACTTTAAATGGGTTAAAATATGTAAAAGAAAAAAAGAATGTGGTAAATTTAAAATATAGGTTAAAATAAACAGTGGGAAAAAATATTAAAATAGCTGATAATTAAAAGCCTAGGGCACAGGTGGGGAACTATGACTTGTGGGCTTCAACTCCCTGAATTCCTGAGCCAGCCATGGAATTCTGGGAGTTGAAGTCCACCAGGCTTAAACTTGCCAAGGTTGGAGACCCCTGTTCTAGAGGACAAAATCAGGAATGGGACAGCACTGGCTGTGTCCCTTCCTTATCTGTGCTGAGCCCAGTTTCTTAGGGAAAGCCTCTCTTCAAGCATGTACCAAACTAGACCATTAATTTTGTCAAATTAAAAGCAATATCCCAAAGGTGCTTTTTTCAAGAGGCAGCTGGACTTTCTTTTTTTCTTTGAAGACATTTCGCTTCTCATCCAAGCAGCTTTTTAGATGAGAAGCAAAATGTCTTCAAAGAAAAACAGAAAATCCAGCTGCCTCTTGAAAAAAAGCACCTTTGGAACAACCATGACCTGAGAATCTCCACAGACATTTAATTTCATAGTACTTTCATACTGCCAATCTCAAAACCTTAAGCAAGACTGGATTTATTTGGGGTTTGAATAAGAGACTACTGGAAAATCTCAAGGATGCAAGGTAATTTGGAGGTTGAAAAAATATCCAGTAGATGATACTTCCACGCCATTGCCAAAAATACTAGGGGGAGGATCCAGAGAATCTTCAGAAACTGAGCTTGTCATGAGGAGATTTCATGTTTACAAATTCTAGCAAAAAGTTTTAGAATCAAGTTGTATTCTGAATTCATAAAAATCTAGGAATTTTCTTTCTCAAGTATCTATAAAAAGATATAAGAAGTGAACCTGTTGTTTGTGATAAATGATAGGCTGTGGAGTGATATCTCTAAAATCAATGGACTTTTCAGGTAATTTTACACATTTTAAATTGAATCTCTCTTTATATAAAAATGAACTTTTCACTTTCTGTCTTAATTCTGGAATTTGGATTCTCAACCTGGAATGCCTTTTGAGATTTTTAGATTCACTTTGTCTAAGATTGAAGAAGATTCATTGAATGAGCTCCTGTTATGTTGTTTGTTAAGCAACCGTGGTAATTTGAGAACCTGGTGATATAAAACTGCCGTCCCAAAGGTGCTTTTCCAACAGGCAGCTGGACTTCCTCAGTTTTTTTCTTTGAAAACATTTTGCTTCTCCTCCTGAACTGAAGAAGCTTCTTGAATGAGAAGTGAAACATTTTCAAAGAAAAACAACAACAAGAAATTCCAGTTGTCTTTTGGAAAAGCACTTTTGGGACAACCATGACCTGAATGATTGAGAATCTCCATAGACAGAACTGCTGTCATTAACCCAGAGTCACTTAAGGGAGATGGGTAATGTAGAAGTAGGACAAACAAAATAAATAAATGATGAATATTCTGAATGGAATGCTTTTTTAAAAAATAAATTGAAGTAACCCAGTTGGGAGCTGACGAACTTCTCAAAAATTGCCTATTTTGCCTATTGCAGTAGGCAAATTTGGTGATCCTGTGACCACTTAAAATGATAAAATGCATTGAATCGATAGTCCCCCTCTATGAATAAAACTATCTTCTGGGGATAGGGTTGGATCAGAAAAAATAAGAGGTCAAAATTACATGCACAAGGGAGGATAGCTATTTAAACCAAAGCTACACATCTATTTTAAGATGCTCAAGAGTTGTAAGAGAGGCAAGCAACATGTCTATTTAACAAACAAACATGCATAGAACCAGAGTTTGTACAACATATTTTTTTTTGTCATTTTCACTACGTTCAAATTAAGTTTAGAATAAATGCAAAATAAAGAGTCCCAAACTTCCAGCCTTGGTGACAGAAAGTTAACTCTTTCCTCCTTTAAACGCATGCTGTTGAGAGCCAGAACATCAAGAAGAAAAATGTCCTATTTATAAGAATTTAGAATGGAAATGAAAATAAGTCTGTCATCATTTGTGTCATCCATCAGCTATGTGCCCTTGGCAGTCTAGTTCAGTCATATGTCAGACTGCTAAGTGAACCAGAAGTCAGTGAATTGTACAGAAAAACAAACAAGAAAGAAAAGGAGAAAAGAAGGTTGACAGAAGGCTCTCTCTGTGTTGGAATAAATTGTCACCCCTGCAGTTGTCTGAAGTTTGTCCTTTCATCTTTTTTCCCCCACCTTATTTATAATTTCCTTTTATTCAACTAGACCTGGAAAAACCGAGGGCAGAGGCAGCCACAGCCGCCAAATAGAGTTCACACTTGCTCTGTTTGCTAGGTCCACCATCTTTACTTCCTTCCAAGGGATAAAATTTGTAGTGTTTCAATCGAGATCAGGCTGTCAGTGTTCCGACGATTGCCCTAATTAAATCATGCGACTCGAGCCAAGCTTCAATCGAAAAGATTTATTAGGAGCAACATGTCTGGCACTAATCTATATGAAGCCAACTCTGACACATACGTATGAAAGGTCTGCTTCTAGTGATGTCTGTAAAAACTTACAAGATTGTAGGAAGCCCGTGCCTCAAGAGCAGATTAAGATACCCTGGGATTCTAAGGTATATCAAGATTTGAAGGTTCCACATTATAAGAAATAAAGAGAAAAAAATATTAGAAAAAGATAACTGAAAAAAAAATGATGTACTTGCAGAAAGGCATTGGCAAACAGAAAAAAAAGAAAACAAAATAAAGCATATTTCTTTCCTAGAGTCTTACCTGCATTATCAAGCACCTTATGATTTTTTAATCAGCACATATGAAATTGTATACTTTTGCTTCATACAAACATAGAAACCGTTACAGAGATCAAAGCCTAGTTAATAGAAGCAGCAATCTAGCTTATAATGAAAAGTTAATGCTATGTTCTGACTCTGTGTGTGTGTGTGTGTGTGCGTGTGTGCGTGCACGTGTAATAATCCTATCCGCATTATTAAATACCTTTAAATAATATACTTTACAATTTCTTAATTAACAACATAAAATTGAAATCTGTTAGCATAAAAGAACCAAGAACATTATAATGGTTCTGCCCTAAGTAATGGCAAAAAGAAAGTAATTTACATTGTTGCTTCTCCTTGCATGTCCCATAAAAATGTAACTTTGGGGAGAAAATATTTTTTTCAACAGCTCATGTTTGAATTTGGACTGCTGTCCTATAACCAGCAGTAGTGACTCAAGTGTTCCCAATTGCTCCACCAAGGCAATTTTCTACAATCGTGACTAAAATTCCACGCCACCATTTATGAAGGCTGCAATTGGAGAGATTTTTTAAATATATTTGTCAGTATTTATCGGTATGCATTAATCCCTTCATCCATGAAGAGTCATTGACACTTACAACTTGTGGGTGCTTTAACACTGGAGGTTTTCAAAAAGAGACTAGAGGGCTATTTGTCTGAAATGGTATAGGATCTCCTGTGGAAGCAGGGCGGGGGGTTGGGCTAGATGTCCTTGAAGTCCCTTCCAACTCTGCTATTCTGTTATTTGCATGATGACTTTATTGTGCACCTGCTGTAATTTGCCTCTGGCCTCTCTTATGGTTGTCCATGTCAGAGGCACCCAAGGGATGGAGGGGAAGGGAAACACACACACACACACACACACACACACACACACACCTCTATATACATACCTAGATACAACCTCCATCTCATATGTGTGTGTGTGTGTGTACACATACACACACATACACTAAATACAACCTCCACCTTTTGCATGCAATTGTAACATTCTTCTCTGGATTAATTTTTTTTTCAGTTATTGTTGTGGTTGTGCTAACCTTTGACCAAAAAAAAAAAAAAAAGAATGGATACTGGTGAATTCTATTTAGTAATATTGTTGATGCCACGGCAGGTCCATTGCAATAGGTATCACAAATTCTTTCCCGTAGATATCCATGACAGATTACAGCTGCATGGCGATTTAGGATTACACAGCTTCTATTTCCATTGACATGACAATAAGATGCACTAAATTCTTCAAGATAAGATTCCTGGATAAATCTAATGCATAAGTCTGCCACGCTGAGGTCAGCAATGTGCTGCTAACCTGCATAATTAAAAATAGCAGAGTGTTGGTGGAAAACTCTTTATACTTAGTGCTAGATATAATATTTTCCTGAATGTTTTGTTTAACTTTCTCACAACCTGGCAGCACATAACTGTTTATTTCAATGTACCCATAGATGCTCTTGAGAGCTGGTCTGCCCCATTAAACAGCTGTTGTTCTAAAAGTGTTAGGGTGGAATAATTAGTGCAGTAAGTTGCTAAATTGGGACAAAAAGTTAGACATAAGGGGTTCACTAGAACAACAGAAAGGAAACAAGTTGCAATTATTTTCTACATTTTTTCTACAACTATTGGGGCATTTTTATTCCCACATTTCTGAAAAATAGAAACAGGCTCAATTTGCACACAATTTGAAAGGGAGACGATGAGGTTCAGTTGAAACCTGGCAAGACTGAGTGGCTTCGGATTTTGGGCCCTGCTGGTTCTAGGACTGTACCATCTTTGCAGCTGGTTAGGGTTGCGCTGCTCCAGGCAGACCCAATGCATAACCTGGGGTTTCTCCTAGGTTCATAACTCCTGCTCAAAGAGCAGGTGCCAGTCGTAGCTAGGAGGGCACCCATTTGCACCGGTGGTGGGGTTCAACTTTATTTTTTTTAACCACCGGTTCTGTGGGTGTGGCTTGGTGGGCGCACTTTGCGTGAGCGCAGAGGGTTTGCTACTTACCTTCTCCTGCAATCCTTTACTCTCCCTCTGTCTTCAACAGCCGATGCGTGAAGCAGCTGAGCTTCAAAACCAGGAAATCAATGTAAGTATTGAGCCGGGCCAGATGGGAGGGCCCAGCAGCTGATCATCGGAGCGAACCATTTTGCTCACAGATGATCCTTGGAGCTACCAGTTCAGCTGAACCAGGCCAAACCAGTAAAATACCATCCCTGATTTGCATCCATTCTTAGATTAGGGGTGTTCTGCTTAGAGTCATTCATGGCCTAGCCACATCCTGATTAGACTACAGTAATACATTCTTCATGGGACCACCCTTGAAGAATATCCAGAAGCTTCATCTGGTGCAGAATGCAGTGGTACAGGCAGTTAACGTCTGTTTCTAGAACAATATATATTAATCATCTGCTCCACAAGCTACACTGGTCATATGTTTGCTACAGAGTCTAATTCAAGGTACTGGTTTTAACCTTTAATGCCTTTCAATGGCAGGGGCTGGATTAACTGAGGGATCATCTGTCCTGATTATATCTTTCCATCCTATCATATCCAGCAGAAGAGGAGGTGCACTACGAGTCTTACTTAATGCAGAATTAACCTGACAAGTCCCAGGAGATAGATCTTCTCTGCTGTGGTGCCCAGCTTATGGAACATTCTCCTGCTTGAAGCGAGCAAGGTCACCTCCATCACTGTTAATGTTTCAGAGATCCCTCAAGATCTGGCTATGCCATCCCCCTGAGCATCAGTGAAACTTTAAGATGGCTGTCAAGCACCAGGGAAGGAGGCACTCCAGGCAGTTCAAATAAAGATGAATTGAAAGCTTAAGCTCGCTACAAGAAGCTGAATTACTAATAGTCGTGCAAAATGAGCGGGTATTAAGAATAGAAAAGAATTCAAGGTGGACTAGACTTCAAGTTCTTGTGACCATGAAGGGACTCGTGCCTTATGACCTCAGAGTCAACCTGGTCACCTCCTACAATGGCTCCATTACAATGCCTTGCAAAATAAAATATTCAAACAAAACAGGGACTCTAACAATGCTGGGTTCTCAAAATGAGAGCTTTGCCCACCTTCTCTCTTTAGGTATAGTGATAGAGTTCAATTAATCAAAATCTTTATGTTTTCATAAGGTAAATAAAAGGCACACCAAAGGAGGAAGAGGGGTCTTGATGTCTTTACAGGATGAGATGAATGTATTACTCTAACTCAAATATCCACAAGCCTCTTGTAGTTTAATGCATCAAAACTATTACAGTTTAATATAAATATCCAAGAAAGCAATTATGAGCACCAACGTATTTTTATCTCCAAACATCTCAAGATCTCACTGAAAGATAATGAATCTTGACTTGCTGTGATAAAAGGCATGTGTGGAGCTACAACATAAAATACAGCTTCAAAATGGCTGCAAGTCAGTTTTATGCATCGTCAAACTGAAGGTGAAATAATTCATGTACTAAAGAATCATGATATAGTTGCTATTGTCTCTTGTAAAGTATTAAACCTTTGATAACACCTATGTGCCAATCTAAACTTGTCATAATTACAATTCAGGTTTATTGAAGCCACATTAGAGTGCTCAACGCTGCAGTGAAGGTGTGTGTAAAAGCAAAGGTAAGCAAAAACTCTGAAACTACTTTACCTAGAAAATTGGAAATTACAGGGATTCTTGATCTACTTGCACTAAACTGTAATATGTTTTGTTTGCTTTTGGACCGCATCAAGTGAACATTTAATAGCATTTAGTAAACCATGGCTTTGGTTTATTATGTTAAATAAGTCAAGTCTGCCTTATTTAATAAAGCATGATATAACGAAGTATAAATTGTGAACCCAATTTCTGTGCTGAGTTTCTAGTCCGTGCAGAAGCAGACTTTCTTGACAATTCATTAGGACTTTCTAATAGGTTTGCTTGGCCTAGTAAGCTTTATATGTTCTTTCTTGGTGTTGGAACTGGGAAGATGGGAGTTGCCATCTAGAGGAGAGTAATAATTGCAAGTTCATGATCGCAATTAAGCTTTTGTCTTTATTTTAATGGAACTGTTAGTCCTTTTTTTTTTTTTTTTTGGTAAGCCACTCAAAGTGGCAATGAGTTGTGCAGTCCTATACATTTCACAAGTAAACGAACATTAGAACTAAAGCATTTCAAGTCTTTACATGACAAGAAAATGCTAACCAGGGAAGAAGTTTTCATATTCTGGAATGAGATGGAAGAATATGTGATATCTGCACAGCATCCTTTTTCAGTGACATCTTGCATTGACCTCAAGGGGAGGAATGGTCCAAATGGTGGATGTGATGTTGCATTATCAGCCCCTCTCCTCTTTTGTACCTGTGCATGTAGATATTAGATCAGATTAACAGAGTTGGAAGGGATCTTGTAGGTCATCTAGTCCAACTCCCCGCCCAAGCAGGAGACCCTACATCATTTCCGACAAATGGCAGTCCAATCTCTTCTTGAAAGCCTCCAGTGATGAAGCTCCCACAACTTCCAAGGGCAACCTGTTCCACTGATTGATTGTTCTGTCAGAAAACTTATCCTTATCTCAAGGTTGAATCTCTCCTTGTTCAGTTTCCATCCATTATTCCTTGTCTGGCCTTCGGGTGCTTTAGAAAATAGCTTGACCCCTTCCTCTCTGTGGCAGCCCCTCAAATATTGGAACATTGCTACCCTGTCTCCCCTGGTCCTTCTCTTCACTAGACTAGCCATGCCCAGTTCCTGTAACCATTCTTGTTTTAGTCTTCAGGCCTTTAATCAGCTTAGCTGCTCTTCCTTGCACTATTTCCAAAGTTTCAACATCTTTTGCTGTAACTGGATGCAGTATTCCAGGTGTGGTCTTACTAAGGCTTTATGAAGGCTTCATGTACCAAAGGGATGGGTTGGCATTAGGATGCCACATCCTCCTACTGGCCCATTTTGCATTCCTCTTATCTGCCTCTGTGGGAAATTAGAACGGTTACCCAATACTACTTATAAAAAAATGCTGCTGGCCATTAATCCAAATGTCAAGGAGAGCTGGGTTCAAATCCCTGCTCAGGCATAATTGTGAGATGATTTTTCACAAATCTGCCTTGTTGACTTAGTCTAAATTGTTCCACAAAGCTATTGGGAGAATGAGAATTGAGCCATAAGGAAGTCTGAGCGCGGAAGAATGGATACTTTCAAATTGTGGTGCTGGAGAAGGTCCTTGGGAGCCCCTTGGACTGCAAAGAGATCAAACTAGTCTCTCCTAAAGGAAATCAACCCTGACTGTCCTTTGGAAGGAAGATACTGAAGCTGAAGCTTGAATATTTTGGCCACCTAATGAGAAGGAAAGGACTCATAGGAAAAGATCCCGATGGAGGGGAAGATTGAAAGCAAAAGGAGAAGATAATGGCAGAGGATGGGATAGTTAGATAGTGTAATTGATGCAATGAATGTGAATTTGGGCAAACTCAGGGAGACATTGGAGGATAACGGGGAGTGGTGGGATTCAAAAATTTTTACTACCAGTTCTGTGGGCGTGGCTTGGTGGACGTGGCAAGGGAAGGTTACTACAAAATCCCATTCCTTCCCCACCCCACTAACCTGCTTTCCAGCTCCGTTCTCCTGTGCAGGGCAACAAAAGAAAACCCAGCCAATCAGCTGGGACTCAGGAGGCAGAGACTAGATGGGGGTGGGGCCAGTCAGAGGTGGTATTTGCTGGTTCTTCGAACTACTCAAAATTTCAGCTACCGGTTCTCCAGAACTGGTCAGAACCTGCGGAATACCACCTCTGATAAAGGGGCTTCGCGTGCTATGGTCCATGGCATTGTGAAGAGTTGGACATGACTTAATGACTGAAAAACAACAACAATATTGGGAGAATGAAATACATTTGTCCCCATGTCTTGAGCATCGAAGACGAAGACTACACAGGACTGTCTGAACTGGTTTGCAAGAGACTGGTGGAAAATAACTGAGATTTTCAGGTAAAATAGGCCAACTTTTCCCAAGAAAACCATGACATGTGATCTTAGGCCTATTACTGTGCAATTTCACTGCAGCAGGACCATGGAACAGAAATGAATAGAGCTTCTGCAATAACAGTCTCAGTGGCAAATTGTCTGTAAAAGGCAGTGCTCTCAATTAAACATAGGGGGATTACTTGCAGCAGCCCTAAGATTTTTCTAACTAAATTGTTCGCTCAGCGGGATCCAAGTCATGTAGATTGTCTGTAAAATGAAAACTACACAACTTCAAAGAAAAGAAAAGAAAAGAAAAGAAAAGAAAAGAAAAAAAGGAAAGGGATGGAAAATTAGCCATTGTATTAATCTGACAATGATTGCAAAGGAAATGTGTACTCTAGGAAGATTAATCACATTTATACTCAACAAGGTGAAGGTGCTTGAAATTCTCTAATCCTTGTTCACAGCTTTCAGGAAGCGAAATGTTTTACATAGCGTGGCACCTAAATCCCAACCATTTGCACAATGCACACCTTCCATTCAGCAACCTTTGATGTTTTCAGACCCCTCTGCAATTAGGCACAAGGAAAGAATTAGCAGCATTCAGCAGAAAATGTTGCAGAGTTCCAGAGGCCCTCTCTGCCATTTTGAAGGATCAACGGAAGCTTCTGGAAATATGATTATTTCACCTAGGCTAGGATTGCCAGTATGAAATTAGGGATCAGGTTCTTTGATTTTAACACAATAATAATAATAAATCAGATTTTTCCCCCAAAATGTATGTTATTTTGTTACTGAAAATAAATCTGTGTGGAGCAAATATTTCATTCTTCAAATCAACAGCTCTTAATCCAATTTCTGGGTGGATGATGTTTCACAGGACAGAACCACAGAAAAGATTTTTCCCTAGGTCCAGAGGTGGTATTCAGCCAGTTCTGACAGGTTCTAGAGAACCGGTAGCAGAAATTTTGAGTAGTTTGGAGAACTGGTAAATACCACCTCTGGTTGTCCCTGCCCCTATCTATTTGCTGCCTCCCAAGTCCCAGCTGATTAGCCGGGTCTTCTTTTGTTGCCCTGCACAGGAGAATGGAGCTGGAAAACAGGTTAGTGGGGTGGGAGGAAATGGAGATTTTACAGTTTCCTTCCCCTGGGGTGGGGTGGAAATGGGGATTTTGAAGTATCCTTCCCCTGCCATGCCCACCAAGCTACACCACGCCCACAAGCCACGCCCACAGAACCGATAGTAAAAAAAATTGAACACCACCACTGCCTAGGCCCCACCATATGACATTTTCTAGCACAGAGATCTAGAAATGTGCCCCTGCTACTGAACTTAATAGGATAAAATAGATATAGCCAGGAATGTGGTCCTTGAAGTACTCTGGTCCCATGTCATAGAGGGCTTTATAGGACATCACCAGCACCTTGAATTGAACTCAGCAGCATATCGACAACTAATGCAAGTCATGGAGCAGGGGTATAATGTGTGTCCCTCAAGGGAGTGTCCATAATTCCCATGCCACTGAATTCTACACTAATTGTAGTTTCAGGTGTTCTTCAAGGGTAGCCCTGCATAAAGCACACTGCAGTAGTCCATTCAAGAGATGAACAAGGCTTGAATGACAATGAGAAGAACCTTCCAGTATAAGAA
Source organism: Pseudonaja textilis (assembly GCF_049901715.1). Lineage (NCBI taxonomy): Eukaryota > Metazoa > Chordata > Lepidosauria > Squamata > Elapidae > Pseudonaja > Pseudonaja textilis. Next base: position 178,331,342 of record NC_141991.1, read on the forward strand.
TGGACGCAACTGGTACACAAAACAAACTTGAACAAAGACTATCTTGGTCATGGTTGCTACCTGTTCTTCCCCAAATTTCATACAAGTTCTGTTGGAATAGCGCAACTTCAACCAGAATATCTGATGGTAAGTCCCCAGAACCAGGTATCTCCAAAACCAGAATCAGTCTCACTAAAGCTGAATTGAATCCTGTTTTTTCTCCAAACTGTGTTATTTGCCTTCGTATCTTGGCAGTGCTGCATAGCGAGACTTAAACCATGAGTGGGTATACTTCAAATAATCCTTAAAGATCCAAAAAAGTTGTCTGCAAAGTCCTCTTAATACTTTTTAATCATCCTAGATATAAGCTAGTGCTTTGATGAAGTGATTATATTTAAGCCATAGAGAGCTTAGCCTGATAGAATAAGTATTGTTTTGTAAAAATGCTGTTAGATGCTTCCAAACGTTCAAGGTTTTCCTTGAATTAGTTTGTACTATGGCCTCAGAAGTATTAATTTAATAGCTTTTCAACTGCCTGATTTGAAAATATATTATAGCAAGAGTTCATTCCAAATTCATTTTTCACTCAAGTTCAGCCTCTAACGTGACAAACACACCGAGTCTTGAAATATAAGTGGGAAGTGATCAATGAGGGCCCTCAGAACAGACAATGGCTGTTTATGATGGCCCTCATTGATCTGCAATAAATAAAATCTAAATAAATTGGTGGGCATTCCCGTGCTACTTTGAATGGAGGATTGACAGTGCCCAGGAAAAAAATAAAACAACTTTATAACCAGTAATGATCCTGACTCAAAACAGAATTCCCCTCAGCCAAACAGTAACAATAGCAATCAATAAAAAGTAGTGTGTCAGTAAAGCAAATTGAAGAAAGTTTTTGAACCAGTTTTTAAGAATGTATGAGCATAAAACTTCCTCCTTAATCCAAAATATATCAGCTGCTGTGATTTTCAGGAAAGCCTATTTATTTCTACCCTGCCTTTCTATTCAAGACAGTTGCCTCACTTTGAACAGGGAACATTTGACATTACAGATCATTTGTCATATGCAAGCGATGCCAGGATTTCAGTGAATCAAGGATGCCAGATTAATTCATAACTATTTTTAAAGCAAAATAGAGTGATCCACCAGCACCATCCATAATCCATTCACAGAGTCCACTACTATGCATCACCATATGTATTGTTTTTTTTATCCAACTCCTTTCTCTATTTCAAAAGAGTTGGACCAGGCATAAAACTCATGTGCAATTGAGTAACATCCATCACAAACTGTTTCTTGTTCAAAAATTGGCTGCAAAAATATTTCTGCCTTGGAAAAGTTGAATAAAAAAATGTGCATTTTTGGCACAGTTGCAGCCGAGGTGTGCAAAGAATAAATAAGGTAAATAATAAAATGCACAAGATGCTTCAGAACTTCAAGAGAACAAACTGCTCACTGAATATAGGCAAGGGAGATATGGATTGGGGTATAGATTCATATTTGAACTTAGTTTGGTGAACCAGCTTGAACCATGGATGCTCAAGTTTCCAATGTTTCTTTTCAATGAAAATGGGCTAAAGTGGAGATGCTGAAATGACTTACATGGGAATTTCTCTTCACTTTATCTTCACAACAGCAATGTTGTGATCTTATGGCTGAGAGTGGACTCAAAATGCAAATGGCATTTGGTGTGAAGCCCAAAACAGCTTGAATTTCTCATTTGCCTGGTTAATCAGGCAGCACATAATAGTTTCCATTCATCATGGATTTGATTATACATCCCCAGATGGGAACTGAAGTTTATATTCTGGTGGAAATCTGCTTTCCAGATTCTGATTCTGATCAGTTTCGTCTTGACTGAGATTCCAATTCATCACTTGCACTAGGGTTAGTTCTTTAAGCTTAGATCAAAACTGATCGTTCTTCAGTTCAGTCTTTGTAAACACTAATGGCTCATGCCCCACATTTCCTAATCGTATCACAACTATCTGCAATGATATTGACTTTACTGAAGATAATGTAGAAAAACATCACCTAAAACCACCCTTATCTATTGGCCCTATGGCTTATGTGCATACTTTTTTAAACAGCTCTCCATTGCCATAGCAGAACCCCTAAGCATAATACAGTATATGAGATATCATTCAGAACCAGCTCCTTACCAAACCTATGGTCTTTAGCAACGGTTATCCCTATTTTCAAAAAAGGTGACCCCTGCCTGGTTGAAAATGATAGACAAATCTCATTGTGTTGTGTCACAGGCAAAGTTATGGAATCAATTATTAATCAATGCATTACCTTCCACTAGAGTCAAACAACCTATTCTCCAACAAACAATTTGGTTTCAGAAAAAAATTATCTTGCAATTTGCAACTTCTACATTGCAAAAACATATGGACTACATTACTTGACCAGGGCAAAGCAATAGATGTAATTTACATAGATGTTTGCAGACTTGAGATTTTACACATTGGTAAAAAAAATATATCAATACATCAAATACAAGCTAGGCGGATGTGACCTCTTTGATGACCCTCACTCTGTGAAAGACCTTGGAGTTCTCCTATCAAATGACCTAAGTGCCAGAGCTCACTGCAACAATGTTGCAAGAAAGGCTTTAAGAGATGTAAAACTGATCTTACAAAGCTTCTCCTCTGGTAATACTGATTTGCAAACTAGGGCATTCAAAACCTTTGCTAAACCAATACTTGAATACAGTTCCACTGTCTGGAATCCGCACTGTATATCAGACATTAATACAATTGAGCAAGTCCAGAAGTATTTTACCAGAAGAGTACTACACTCCTCTGTTCGCAACAGAATACCCTGCACCACCAGACTTGAGATTCTAGGCTTAGACAAGCTTGAACTATGCAGGCTAAGATTGGACTTAATGAATATTTCAGCTTTAACCACAACAACATAAGAGCACAACAGATATAAACTAAATGTAAACCACTCCAAACTTGATTGCACGAAGTACGATTTCAGCATCAGAGTGGTCAATGTCTGGAACTCACTACCTGATTCTGTTGTCACCTGCTCAAACCCCCACTCCTTTACCCTCAAAGTAGCCTCTATCGACCTCACCCCATTCCTACAAGGTCTGTAACTGCACAATCGTGCCTACCGTCCCTGTCCTATTGTCCCCAATTATTAGTTCCTATTTCATGTATTTAAACTTAAGTTTTATTCTTATTTCTATTATATTGTAAGCGTTTGACAAAATATCAATCAATCAATCAATCAATCAAGTAAGGAAAAAAATTTGGGCCCTATTTGTGAAGTCTGATTTTGCCACTAGAGTTGCTGGCACATAGGGGGCTCTGTGGAATCAGAAGCCTCATAAAAATTCAGAAGCCCAATTCATGGGAATTAATCTAATTCCATTCAAGAAAGGCATCAGCAAAACGTCACAGTGATGTCTCAATGATGTGTCATGATATCATCTCCCCCTGCTACAGACGCCCATGAATTCCTTAGGATTTCTCTATAATTATTAAAAACGCCTTCACGGGGAACTCGTGGCATCATATCGTCTTTTAACCAATCTCTGCCTTTCCCAACTCTTTCTCTGGAACTTTGCCAGAAAGCAAAACACAACATCCCTCAATTAGAACTGGCATACATCTTGGATTGCCTGAAATCTGTCTATCTTGGTTAACTCTCTCTCTCAGCCTTGAGTCAAGAAATCCTATGTAGCAGAGATTTTTTCCCGTTCTTCTTATATTAAATGCATGTATTCTAAGCAGGAGTATAAATGAACTCTGAAAGCTCCCTCTATTTTTATCTTTATTGCCTTACTTCCTCTCTCAGTAAGTGTATCAGTCTTGTTAAGTACAAGGATATTCCTTTTATTTTCTGATATAAGAGGGCACATGTTGCCTCTTTGAGTCAAGAGGGAAAATACTACTGAAGCTAGCTGATAAGACAAGAAGTGAGACAGAGAAAGAGAAATTTGCATGCAAGTTAAAGGGAAGACTGGAACATTCTGAACAGATCTGTGTTGAATGGGATATTTTAAATGAACTACAGTGTTCTGAAAATTCTTATCTTAACTTCACTACTCTCGATACTCTTTGCTGCCCCATCAGGAACTGTTTCAGTTGGCTTTTTCCTTCTTTGAAAGCAATGCTGCTGCTTCTTGAGATGTAAAATATGCCAGTTGGAGATCATGTACTATTCAGACATTAAAAAAGCATGAAATCACTCCTGCAGAGTGTGTGGGGATAATAAAGAGGAAAAGAAAAATGCATGCTTTCCTCTAATCTCCTAACAAGGGTTGGTGAACAGTTGTAGCAGTACAGTACAAGTTAAAAAGAAAGAAAGAAAAATATGGAAAGAACTCAGGAAAATGTGAATCCTATTTTATAATCCTATAATTTCATTTTTTTTTCTTCATTCCCAGGTATCCATATCTCTCAGAAGGGAATCTTCACTTTTTGGGCCCTTCTTCTTTTGTCTTTTTTTTTAAAAAATATTTTTAAGTCAATCCAGAAAAAAACAAGAGGAAGTTCATCCATGGATTCTTGGAATGACTATGTTATGTTGGCCTCGCTATTCAAAGGGAGCTTCTGGAAGAAAAGAGAGAAGTGGCAATGACATTTCTTAATGGCTTTTTTCTGCCAGAATGCAATTGCAGAAGGAGCATTGTTCCAAACAGACATTGCACCACAGCAAATGAAAACATATAAAGTATGAATAGAGTGTTCTTTCATGTCTTGCTGAAAAATACTAAAAATATTAAAATTGCTTTTACAGACAGCCTCTTCTCCGGAAAGCCACCTGCCAAAATTTGCAACCAATATTAAATTTTCCTTTAAGCGCAGCTGCACACATACTGAGTTGCAAGTGCAGAGGTACATATAAATATATGACATACGCTATTTATATGCTTTCCCTCTCTTGCTTCTTGCCTTGTAGCTTAGAAGCGCAATCCTGAACATTTGAAGTCTCACGTTCCTGTAATAAAATTCCCTGTAGTTTAGGGTTAGATTGCAATTTCTACTTGGTCAGAACCTCAAAAGGGAGGGTAATCGAAATTTGACAAAGCAATTGGAGGGAAAGTGGTCAGGGGCCACTTACGGAATTGGGTGGAAAAGTGGATATCCTCTTTGCTTAGTTCAAAAGATTCTAATTATATCTGTTCTATATTAACATTCTCGAAATCCTGAGTTCTGATTGGTCCATGCGGACCACTATCCGATTGGCTAACTAAACCACTGTGATTGGTGCGCTAAGAATCCACTGCGATTGGCCGAGCCGATCGCGGGAAATTCAAAGTGCTGCCATTGGCCGCCGGCTGAATAAAGCCAAGCGGCTCACAGGTCTTGGACGGAACTGTATATTCAATAAAGAGCTGAATGTGCACTTTGAGTCTCGCCTCTCTATGTGGCCCGATCTATCCGGGACCGATCTCCCAGACCTAACAATATCAATATTTAAAGTTTCCAATGTATCAAAACCCTGTCCCATAAGAAAGAAAAGTGGCCACACATTGAAAAAGGGCATCCGTTCTCTTTGGAAGAGGCCAGTGGAGTGTCTGAAAGAAGCTAGGTTTGTAAGAAGCACCCGGATTGTCTATATGGAGATTCTCAGTCATCCAGATCACGGTTGTCTCAAAGATGCTTTTTCAAAAGGCAACTGGATTTCCTTTTCCCTTCTTTGCTTTTTCCTCTCCACCATCCTGCCAGAACCGATGAAACTTTTTGGATGAGAAGCAAAACAAAGGGAGAAGAAAGAAAGTCCTATTGCCTTTTGAAAAAGCACTTTTGAGACAAGTATGCAAACAATTTGAGGAATGAGGAAACATCTTGAGGTAATTGCCTGTGGAGATTCTCATTCCTCTCCAGGTCATGGCTGTCAGAAAGGTGCTTTTTCTGTTTGTTTGTTTTCTTTGAAGACATTTCACTTCTCATCCAAAAAGCTTCTTGGATGAGAAGCAAAACGTCTTCAAAAAAAAAAAAACACAAAAAAAACCAGAAAGCCCAATTGCCTCTTGAAAAAGCACCTTTGGGACATCTTGAGGTAAAGGTGGCCTGGCCTGGGCATGTCGGGCACTAGCTGCAGGCAGGCAAGGAGCAAGGAAGCAGTGGATGAAGCTGTCCAGTGTCTGGATTGCAGAGTGAAACTGGGCTGGCCTGCATCTCCACCCAGTTGGCCACCATGCAGTATTCCTGGAGACAAGCCTCAGCTATATTACCATGGCGAGCGCCCCACCTCTGCTGAGGTGGAAGCGGTGGGCAGCGGCAGCCTGATGGTGAACCCTTTCAAGGGGTTGTCTTCCCACCACTATGTGCTGCTGAGCCACCGCCAGCGCCACCTCCCTGTTTGAGGTTCCCAGTTTGCCTTTCTTGAGCAGCTGGAAGGCAGCTCCGACTTTGTCCTGGTCTCTGGTGAGGCGGCCATCGGCAAAAGCATGCAAGTGCGCCAATGGTGTGCAGAGCAATCCCTCTCAGTGCAGTTTATTCATGGCTGGTTGGTCTGAATCCACCCTCGGCCTCTCAGAGACACGATTGGTATCTGCTGTATGTGACAAACTTCGCTGATAAGATCAGCAAACTAAGTGAAAGATCCGGCCAGAATAGAGTTTGGGATGAGACAAAGGCCTTCCTGCATACAACAGTCTTTCTTCAAGGCGACTTCTTCTAGCTGCTTCTTCAAAAGGAAGATTTATTTGGGCAAGGAATCGAAAAGAAACCGGAATGTAAAGCAACCTCATCTAAATTAATCCTAGGATATATTAAACCACTTCAGTGTGATACATTTTCAGTCTTTTCTTTGTGTAAGGTCAGCCAATTGTAATGTCCATCTGTACAGGTAGTCCTCGACTCATAACAATTTGTTTCGTGACCATTCAAAGTTACAGAAACACTGAAAAAAGTGACTTGCGACGATGTATCAGACTTACAACCATAGTAACATCTCCATAGTCACATGATAACAATTCAGACGCTTGTCAACTGACTCATATTTATGACTGTTGCTGTATTCTGAGGTCACAACATCACCTTTTGCAATCTTCTGACAAGCAAAGTCAATGAGGAAGCCTGATTCACTTTAACACCTGTGTTACTAACTTAACAACTGCAGTGATTCACTTGACAACTGTGGCAAAAAAGATTGTAAAATGGGCAATGGTGGGATTCGACATTTTTAACTGGTTCTGTGGGCATGGCTTGGTGCGCATGGCAGGGGAAGCATACTGTAAAATCTCCATTCCCTCCCGAACCCACTAACCTGCTTTCCAGCTCTGTTCTCCTGTGCAGAGCAACAAAAGAAGACCCAGCCGATCAGCTGGGACTCGGGAGTCAGAAAATAGATGGGGGCGGGGCCAGTCATAGATGGTATTTGCCAGTTCTCTGAACTACTCAAAATTTCCACTACTGGTTCTCCAGAACTGGTCAGAACCTGTTGAATACCACCTCTGAAAATGGGGCAAAATTCACTTAACAACAGAAATTTGGGGTTCAATTGTGGTTGTTAAGTCGAGGACTACATGTGTGCCCTCAGATTCACCTCAATAAGGCACTTTAGTGCCTGTAAGTAGACACTTCATCACCCACTGAACTTGCTTTCTACAGTGATTATATTACAGATTTGCTTTTATTTTTTAAAAACTCTAATTCTGGACAACTTTAGTTGGTGAACGATACTAAAAACAAAATATCTAAAGCAGGGGTGTCCAATCTTGGCAACTTTAAGACTTGTGGGTTTCAACTCCCAGAATTCCCCAGCCAGCATGAGAAGATACAGAGAAGGCACCCTTCTAGGATCCCATGTTTATCTTTTGTGTTTTAAGTCTATTCTTATGTGTTATCTTTTGTTTTGTTTTTGTATTTGAATCTTTTTATCATTATTGATTTGATTGCTGTTTCTTCTATTGTTATAAGTTGCCCAGAGTCATTGAGAGTTTGTCAGCATACAATCTTAATAAATTATATTAGTAGGGTTGGTTGCACAGTCAGCCAGATGTTTAGACTGGATTTGTCATTTTTATCCACCTATCAAGTCTTCCAAGGACCTGGGAAAGGCAAATGTCGTTTGATGTGTTAAGGGCATTGTTGCAGGATGTAAGCTATTCCAAGTAAAGCTGCCTTTTGTAATTGATTAATAGTGATTTTGTCAATGTTATTATTATTTGAAATTTGTAGCAATTATGTCTCACATTTTCTTGGAGACCTTATTTCATTTAATTGCTGTATATTACCAGGCAAAAGTTATACCTCCTTTGAGCTTTCAATCTCACTTCCATATTCTTTTCAGGAAAATGCATGAGTAGATTATTCTAAGTCAAGTACTTATTTTATTTATTTATTTATGTATTACTTTCATTATTATATATTTTAAAAATGAGCCCTGAGGCTCTGCTGTTGTTAGTGTCCTCTGAAACCAGCCTAATTCACTCAGCCTAACAATTTTCATTAGCTTTGAAAATGACCTTAGTAAATCTAATCAAGTTTTTGCTGTAACAAACAAGAAAGTTATATTCTTCTTGGTTGCATACTTTTCATGTTCATAGAAAGTATATTTCACATACATAGACACACACACACACACACAGACACACACATGTTAATCTTATGATCTGGTTATGCATAAAACTTGTATAGGTGAGATTATTTGGCTTTTATATTCTTAATATTCTTAAGGGTTATTTAGCAATGGCATATTTTAAAATACTTGATATTAGAAATATTTTTTTCTTTTTTGCTTCAGGAAGTAAAACATTTTAGACATGTCCTTCTGGAGACAATGTAATTTTGATTTCTACACTAGGATGGAACAAACGAAATCTTTCTTTCTAGTTTCCATAGGAAGAAAATACCACCCTATCAGCTTGGACATCTACCATCCCAAAGCAGTCTGTATGCTAGTCTGTATGGACAGTATCAGTTTGCAAAAGGCAGGACAGTAACCCAGATTTCTACATACAAATTTGTTAGATGAAGGATCAGAAAATATTGCTGGGCCAATCCTTTGTTTCTTTTAGGTCTATTTTACTAAACCAAGTATGTCCCCAAAGAAAGACAACTTCAAAGATCCAGTAGAGAACAATATGTTTTTCATATTAGTGGGTGCCTTGGCATTATCAATATGTCTATCAACTATTCCAGTTTAGAATAAAGTGGCTGGTTACATTCAAAATACGTTAAGCAATAGTTAAGATTGAAAATATGATGCTTTATTAGCCATTCAACTTTTTGGAAAGTATAACAGTTCCTCTTTTTTAAACACGATACCAACTTAAGTATAGAACTTCAGTTTAAAACCAAATTATATAAGAAACAGAGAGGAGCACTACCCCTAGAGTCAGACAAACCTGGACAGGGGAACCCTTTACCTGTATTTTTATATCTACAAAGTTCAGGAAATGTTTGATTGTGGGAATGAGTATGGAAGACCAGATTTAATTTAATTTTAACCATAAAGTCAAACCTCATGCTTGAAATTTTCAATTATACATCAATTGATTGATTAAACAAGAGGAAAACCTTCTACACACCAATTCCACCCATGCTTTCTACAATTTTGTAAACAACAAACTAAAAGACCTAAGGTCCATCCCACCCCTGAAAGGACCTAATGGTAAAGACTGCAATGATGACACCATTAAAGCCAACCTCTTTAACACATTCTTTGGCTCAGTATTTGTAAACAGCAATGGATCATGCCCAGTATTTCCTAGCCGAACCACAGACAACTACAATGATCTAATATATATTGATTTTACAGAAGACAATATTGAAAAAGCACTACGCAATCTGTGCAATCTAAAACCATCTCTATCTATTGGACCAGACGGAATATGTGCCTACTTCTTTAAAAAACTATCCACTGCCATAGCTGAACCTCTAAGCATAATCTTTGAAAAATCTTTCAGGACCAGCTCCCTTGCCAAACCTATGGTCACAAGCCACGGTCAACCCCGTCTTCAAAAAGGGAGACCCCAGCCTAGTTGAAAATTACAGGCCAATCTCTTTATGCTGTGTCACCTGTAAAGCCATGGAATCAATTATTAACCAATCCATTATCATCCACTTAGAGACAAACAACCTACTCTCTAATAAACAATTTGGTTTCAGAAAAAAACTATCCTGCAATCTGCAACTCTTACACTGCAAAAACATGGACTACACAACTCGATCAGGGCAAAGCAATAGACACAATCTACATAGACTTCTGTAAAGTTTTTGATTCAGTGGTACATGACAAACTACTCCTAAAATTAAAATCTTATGGTATCTCTGGACACCTGCATAACTGGGTAGAAGCATTCCTATCAAACAGTCAACAAATGGTTAAAATTGGAAGTTTCCTATCAAATTCTGTACCTGTCAACAGTGGTGTCCCCCAAGGCAGTGTTCTAGGACCAACTCTCTTCATAAATGACCTCTGTGGTCATACTAAGAGCAATTGCGTTCTCTTCGCTGATGATGTAAAGCTATTCAACACTACAGACAATACTGCTACCCTTCAAAAAGACCTCGACTATGTATCAGAATGGTCAAATAAATGGCAACTTCAAATCTCAACAAATAAATGCTCTGTCTTACATATTGGCAAAAAAAAATCAGAAAATAAAATACAGGCTGAATAGTCAAGACCTTGTTGATGATCCAAACTCTGTCAAGGATCTTGGAGTACTCATCTTTAATGATCTAAGTGCTAAAGCCCACTATAACTACATAGCCAAAAAGTCATTAAGAGTTGTTAACCTAATCCTATGTAGCTTTTTCTCTGGTAATATTACACTACTAACTAGAGCATACAAAACATCTGCTAGGCCAATACTCAAATACAGCTCATCAGTCTGGAACCCACATTACGTATCGGATATTAACACAGTTGAGAAAGTCCAGAAATATTTCACAAGAAGAGTTTTCCGCTCCTCTACTCATTGCAGAATATCTTATGCCACCAGACTTGAAATTCTAGACCTAGAAAACCTAGGACTACACTACCTTCGGTCCGATCTAGGTATAGTATATAAAATCATACATTGCAATGTCCTACCTGTCAATGAATACTTCAGCTTCAATCATAACAATACAAGAGCAAACAATGAATACAAACTCAAGGTTAACCTCACTTGTATTTCCTGCAATCAACCAAACTTGATTGCAGGAAATACAACTTCAGCAACAGATGAACAGGTCAATGTCTGGAATACTCTACATGACTCTGTGGTTTCTTCCCCAAATGCCCAAAACTTTAACCCTAGACTGTCTACTATTGACCTCACCCCTTTCCTAAGAGGTCTGTAGGGGGCGTGCATAAGCGCACCAACGCGCCTACCGTCCCTGTCCTATTGTTTCTTTTATTTCTTTTATTTTTCTTATATGTATCCATGTATTCATAACTATGTTTCTACTTATACCTATTATCTTGTAAGCAATTGAGAAACCAAATAAAATAAAATAAATAATAAATAAATAAATAAATAAAATGAAGTGTCATCAAGCCATTGCCAACTCTTAGCACCACATTGACTTTCTCCAGGATGATCTATCCCCAGCATGTGTTGTCTGATCTTCCACTGGTGCACCTGTTACCATTGTAATGTGGTGGGATTTAATTTCTTTTCTACCAGTTCTGTGGGCATGGCTGGTGGGCATGGCATGGCTTGGTGGGCGTGACAGAGGAAGGATACTGCAAAATGCCCATTCCCTCCCCATCCCACTAACCTGCTTTCTAGCTCCATTCTCCTGTGCAGGGGAACAAAGGAAGACCCAGCCAATCAGCTGGGACTCAGGAGGCAGAGAATAGATGGGGGTGGGGCCAGTTCAAAAGTGGTATTTGCCGGTTCTCCAATCTACTCAAAATTTATGCTACCGGTTCTACAGAACTGGTCAGAACCTGCTGAATAACACCTCTGATCCAACCAAGTTACTCCTGATGACTTGCCATCCTCTTCTCTTTCCTTTCACCTTTATAGATTCCTCAGGGGAGCTGGATCACCATTTAATGTGTTCTCATTAAGAAAATTTGACTCCGGTAGTTTGCTTTGAGTAAGAGCTTTGGATTTGTATGTTTCTTGGATGTTCATTGTATTCTCAAGATTTCTTTCCAATCAAAAAAGCATCCACGCTCTTTTCTACTGTACGTTTTCAAAGTCCAACTTTCACTACCATACGAAGTCACAGGCAAAACTATGCCTTCAGGTTTCCGATCTTTGTAAAAGGTAGACATGTCACAAAATCTAAAATGGTTTTCCTCTGCTTTTATTGTTTTCTTACTTGTTACTTGACTTCTGGATGCTTTAGTGTTAATAATCGGTCCTAAAAGGCAGATATTACACATCACGTCAATTTCTTCATTTTCAGTTCTAAGGATGAGGTTTGTACTGTTATGTTTAATTTGGTCTTCTTTATATTTAATTCTAATCCTATTTTTTCACTCTGGTCCTTGACATATATTACCAGAGTTTAGTCATTCATCCATTCTTATTATGTCTTTATTATTTTTACAAATAAATCAAGGGGGCAAATATACCTAATACTCTTTTCTCCTCCTGTCTTCCTCACAATAACCCTATGAGGTGGTTGGGTTGAGAGAGGTCCTAAGTCACCCAGTTAGCTTTCATGCTTAAGGCAGAATTAGAGCACCCCTGGTCTCTTGGTTTCTAGCCTTAACCTTAGATCAAACTGGCTGTTTGCATTTTCATCAGTATGATCACCATAGAGCAATCTATTGATGTTTTTGTCTCCAGTTTTAAAGCCACACTCAACTTTTTCCAATCCAGCATCTCTCACAATATAGCCTGAATACATAAGAAGGAATATATATCTTCTGTCAGTTCTTTGCTGAGCTGGCATCATACTGTTTCACCATATTCTGCCTGATTGTGCCATCCCAAAGGGCTTTACAATCTAACCATACAATAAATACCGTAACATTATCAGTACCCTGAAAGATCCTCGGTAGCATACTGAATGCCATCTGAGCTGAGAGGCTCATCATCCCATATTATATTATCAATCACATTATATTAAGTATCCATACAATGTTGTGTCCTTTATAAAATACAGAAGTGATTCATCACTGTAATCTCCTGTACAACATGAAATGAAATTGTGTCTTTGTCATTATCACGGCCTCTAGCATCTTCCTATGTTGCTTCTACGAAAATATAGCTACCTGCTTGATTTAGCTGGGCAGCTGAGATGACTCCCATGCCTTAGGTGACCCTGCTGGAATGAATAGACTTGGTGTACATGCATAGTGTTCTTCGCTCATCCTTCTCCAAAACATCCTTTCCCCCATGATGTGGCACTGTAACAAGATGGGGAAAGTGAGTAGAGCTATGTCAAGGACAATTTTTATGATTTTTATGATTTCATTTTATACAGATTGCAAGAGAAAAAGCCTTGGATTTCAACTGAAAGGCATTGTACTGTTTCATACTTATTCTCCATCACAAACCTGATTTTGGGCCACTCATTGTTTACTGTAAATAACTTTTTCCAAAGATTTTTCCACCCACCCATCCATCTATTTAATTTGGAATATGAGAGCTTATGACTGAATAAATAAATAAATTGAGCTGTCTAGCTGATTTATGCAATTTCAGTTGTCATAATTGACAAGGTGGGAGGGTAGTAATTAAATCCAAATTATATTGAATGAACATCTCTAATAATTCCAGAACAAAGCAAATAACTTACATAGACAGATAAACATAGAGATTGAATTATAAATAGTCCAGAGAGTGAATTTGTCACAGAAATGTCCTCTTTACATTGCAATGTTGCTTTGACAGGTCTTTTAATGTGTAGATTGAACCTATATCAGTTCTCAACCCCTTCTTTATTTTACTCCATTTTAGTTAATCTTTGATCATTCTCATAGTTATCAGTGTTTATCAGTGCTCTGACACTAAGCTCTTTGCTGAACATTATGCTCCAAAAGGATATTGAAAAAGTAGGAAATGTGCAGAAAAGAATCACCAACATAATTAGCGCCTATAATTGGTACTTGGCCTCTGGAACTTCTTGCCCCCCTCATGTGAAGTTGGCCCCAACCCTCTTATCCTTTCATAAGGGCCCAAAGACCTGGCTGTGCCAATTGGATTGGGGTCTCAATAATGGAATGGCACAGTGGATGTGATTGATTAACACAGATCCCACTTTCACCCACTGCCCCCAACCTCTCTGTGTATAATTAGATTTTAATGATTTGTTTTAACTTATTTATTTATGTTTTAAGATAGATAGATGATAGATAGATAGATAGATAGATAGATAGATAGATAGATAGATAGATAGACAGACAGACAGACAGACAGACAGACAGACAGACAGACAGACAGACAGATAGGAAAGAAGATCATTGGTTGCTCTCTACCCTCTTTGGAAGAGCTTTATAGCTCCCACGGCCTTAAGAAAGTTCAAAACAGTTTCAAAGATCCATCTCATCCTGGGCAACTTTTTTTTTTTGAACTATTATCATCTGGCAGACGGTACAGAATAATAAAAACAAGGACAAATAAGCTGAAAAACAGCTTCTATCACAGGGCAGTAGCTCTTTTGAATTCTGCTGTATCGTGCAGTGTTGGTGTGGTGTTGGGGGTTTCCGGTTCAATGTGTGGAGGGTGAAGGATGTGTGTTTGTGTTTATTTTCATGGTCATGGTCATAATGTACACTGAAGATGGTATTTGATTTCGATGTACGAGGTGCAATGACAATAAAGTAAATTAACTAAACTAAATTAAATTAGATAGATAGATTTTTATGATTGTAAGCCCTCCAGAATTACCTTGGTACCTTTGTAAATTTTATATACATACATACATACATACATACATACATACAGCATATAAATAAGGTATTAAAACTTGTTCTTTAGCAATAACACAGTAACCAAAGAGCCTTAAAATTAGGTTAGATGAAGGTAGACAAGAGAGAACATGATGATGAAATAAACATGAAGAGAAAAATTCGAGCCTTTCTTACCATATTATTCTTTATTGACTTCCACTTGTAGTTGGTTCACCTCTCTGTGACAGAGTATCCAGCACTAGACAGTCCTGGACCAGGCATGATCCAATAAGTCTGTTTTTATATTATCATATAATTGAATTAAAATATCTTTGGAAAAAGAAATCTTCAAAAGAAGCCTTCCTGCCTGCCTATACCTATACATATGTACTATCCACCAACATCAATTTAAAAAATCACATATTTAAGACAACAACAATTAGCCCGCTGCAGTAAACATATTCCACCTAATAATTAATATGAGGTGGTTCACTAGAAGGTGATAGTACAGTCTTTCCTGTTAGTAACTGGACATGACTTGGATTGAATGTGTAACATTCTACAAGCATTCTACACTATACTTCTCCCTCCTTTTTTAGGAGGCATGTTCAGAAGTTATTCTGTAGCAGCTGAATATAGCTTATTCTGTTAAATCTCAATTTATTTATACAGATAGTCATCAGCTTACAACTACAACTGAGCTCCAAAATCCCATTGCTAAGCAGGACATGTCTGCCATTGGTTTACATATTTAAAATTGAAAGAAAGGTTTACATTAGACAAAAAGAGTTATGGGTTTGACTTTGTTAAAAATGAATTGAAAATGCTACTGTGTGGTGGTGATTAACATATTATTGCTAAGGTTTATAAAACATTATTGAAGTTGAATTTGGAAAGTGAATGTTGAAAGTGAATTCAGTGGGCAAGAAACTTGGGATATAATGTAATGCTTGAACAATGGGAGAATATGTGAACAAACAGTTTAAAATTTACACTAAATTACAATTTAAAAGAAGATTTTTATAAGATGATGTATTGTTGGTATTTAACACCAGACAAATTATCAATAATGTATAAAGATATTTCAAATGAATGTTGGAAATGTAAATGTACAGAAGGGCCTTTTAATCATTTTTGCTGGACATGTGATAAAGCAATGAAATATTGGAGTAAGATTCATTTTTCTAATACAGAAGATTCTTAAAGAATATAAAGATAATATAAAGATAAAACCGGAAACCTTTCTTTTTGGGTTTAATGAAAAAGACTTGGAAAAAAAATGAAACTTTGACATTATATATGTTAATGGCAGCAAGATTACTTTATGTACAAAAGTGGTGGATGGATGCTTCAATTCCCACAATGGTTGCAAAAGTTGATCAAGTTAGCCGAGATGGATAAATTGACTGCTTTGAAAAAAGAAAAACAAACACAAATACTTTTGTTTCTACTTGGAAACCACTTCTGGACTTTGTGCTTGAGGTGGGAAAAAAATGACACTTTCATTTTGGGTTTTACCAATTAGATAGATTTGTTGTTATAGAAATAGCTAGTTTATACTATCATGAACAAGTAAAAAATTGAGGTTTGATGTTACTATCTTATTCTACTTCACCAAAAGGAGTCATAAGTCAATGCCTTTTCTTTCTTTTTTCCTTCTTTTCTACATTCTTCCCTTATTTTTTTCCCCTCCCCTATGGTCTGTATTTTGATCATGTGACAATGAAGGCTATAAAACACTGTAAAGTGGTATATAATTTTGTAGTTAATCATGCCAAAATATTAGTTTGTTTATTAAATTTACTAACTCTATACCCGTGCTTGACTACGAAACTACGTGATTGGGCTTAGTTTTCGGTGAGGAAAATAAGGGAGAGAAATTGCGCCTCTGCCTACCAGCATCCATCGATATTCATCTGGCTAGCATCCTGTCAGTGTGTGAGAGAGTTGAGAGCTGTTTGGAAACTGATATATGGAAACTGAAACCGTGTTTGCTGTGTGAGCAAGAAGGAGACAGCAAGGAGTCTGTGCATGATTTAGCTCAACTGTTCTGTACTAAAGCTGGTTGCTGCTGTGAAACTGAAACTGAAACTCCTCTCCTCTGCTTGTGTTTTGCATTTGGAACATATTTCTTTTCATGTAGGGAGGGGGAGTAGAACTCCTTAGCATCAGAGCATGTTAATAATAATATACGAAATATTTATGCTCTGGTCATTTCGAAAAATCCTTTCTTAGTTGAGCACCTAGAAGCCAGGAGGAACATATGTGCCAAATTTCAAGTTTGTAGGCTTTACGGTTCTGGAGATTTTGTGATGACACATAAGTGGTATTTCACTTTTACATATATAGATTTGCCACCCATCTCGTGTTTAAGACAACTCTAAACAGCTTACAGCCAAACACCTGACAATTATAAATACAGAAACATTAACATTACAAAATGAAAACAAACTAAAGAACAAGGGTTTGGAGGGAGAAGTAAGTATGCCTTCTGTTAGTACACTAACCATCTACAGCCAACAACTTCTCCTTCAGGATTCCATGCCAACCGGCATAGCCAGGTTTTAAGGTTTTTCCTGAAGACTAAAAGAGAGGGAACAGATCTTACTTCCTTGTTTTATGACAACATGTTCCAAAGGGCAGGAGCCCATGGCTCTTCTTCTTCTGGATCCCACCAGACAAAATCTGTAGTTGGTCCTTTCTGCCAGCATAAGTGGGGAGGTCCAATCCTATTGAGGAAAGACAGTTATGCAGATATCATGGACTCATGCCATAAAGGGCTTTCAAACATAACCAGCACCTTGAACAGAAAAATAATGTTAAGACACGCGAAGTTAAGTGGTAATTTGATCAAAGTTTATCATTTTCTTCCAACTCAAGTCTCACTACTATACACAACTAATAGCAACAGAAACCTCAAGAAAACCAGTGTGCTGACGTTGATCAGAATCTACACCTCAGCCATTTCTTCCCTCCACAAAAGATAGGTTTGCGTGGTGGATGATGCGAAACTTCTCACAACTGAACCTTTTCAGAATGACGGGAGCATCTGGCTAATTTTTGTTCTGCTTTCCATTAGCAGCTCAGAGCAACTCCTTGGAAAAAAAATGAAGCTTGTAAACCTGACAGTTGGAAAAAGGTAGTAAATGTAGCCTTCCCAATTGTGCTGTTAAATGTTATGCCTTCTGTAGAGCTACAGATTGTTCCCTCTGAGCAGGCAGACAGGTCTGTGATTTAATAATCTTTGTCTCAAGCAGAACATCAGATAGACAGAGTTATCATGCTTTGCAACCAACCTGCAGCCAATCTTCCAGAAATTAAGGCCATGAAAAAGCCAGAGGAAAACCATTCCATTTTGATTACTGATGGTTGATAAAGCTGGTACAAAATTGTTTTCATATTTTTACAGTATAAAGATAAAAATAAATAACTTGTCTTTAACCAAAGGAGCTCCTACAACCATTGAGCATTGCAAAGAAAATATATGCCTTGGCTAAGATCTACTGTACATAATACAACCTTCTTCAGTCCAAGTAAAGTTGATTTTTATGAATGGAGATGATTGGCTTGCAGAAAATGATGATTATCTAAAATAATTATTTTCATTCATTTGCTAATAATGCATTAGTCTGATTGTTTGTTGTTAAAACCTTCTAAATATTTGCAAGTGTGGCAGATCTTCCTGGAAAGAATTTTGCATGCTATAAATGATTTACAATTTTAGAAAATTTTAACTATTCCCTATAGAAACTATTTTTAGCCGAATAAGTTTAACTAATCTTGGGCAAACACACATTTACTTTTTAAATAGAAAGAGTTTTTTCTGTAGCTGGAAAATAACAAAATAATCCATAGAACTACTTTCCAAACCTTTTGGTGCTTAGTTTACTGTAGTTTGATTTAGTTTGGTTTGTTACAGTCACAGGCCAGAATAATTTAAGAAGTCAGATAATAATAAAAATGATACATCAGGAATCAAGCAGGCTCTAGCTAAAATAGCACCCCGAAATATACAAATTATAACATGAATAAAATAAATAGGTCCACCCTACTTGAAGTAGTCATTTACATTCCATCATAATCAGTGTACAAAATGTGTCTCTGCTATCTAAAATTTTCACTCGATCAGCTAATAGAAGGTTGAGGTAGATCACTCGCAATTTGGGGTTCACATCATGTTTGAGCTTTTGGGTAATCAGAGGTGGTATTCAGCAGGTTCTGGCCAGTTCTGGAGAACCAGTAGTGGAAATTTTGAGTAGTTCAGAGAACCGGCAAATACCACCTCTGACTGGCCCTGCCGCAACCTATTCTCTGCCTCCCGAGTTCCAGCTGATTGGCTGGGTCTTCTTTTGTTGCCCTGCATAGGAAAACAGAGCTGAAAAGCAGGTTAGTGGGGTGGAGTAAGGAATGGGGATCTTGCAGTAACTTTCCCTCTGGAGTAGGGAGGGAATGGAGATTTTACAGTATCCTTCCCCTGCCACCCCCACCTAACCACGCCCACCAAATCATGCCATGCCATGCTATGCCCACCAAGCCACATCCACAGAACCAGTAGTAAAAAATATTGAATCCCACCATTGGGGTTAATGTTTTATTATTTCAGAATCCCAAGGTTGAGATGGAGGCTGTATTAAAATCTAGGAAGAAAGGAAGCAATCCAGAATGTCTCTGTAAGAAAGGCAGTACAGCAATCTGTGGACCACAGTTTTTATTTCCTTCTCACCACATGAGTAGGGACGTTGCTTTTTAAAAAAATTGCAAAACCATTCTCTCCAAAAGAGCAGATGGAAGGGCGTTACAATGAGCCAATAGAAGAGCTCTTCTGATATTTTTGGATGCAGTGTCGAACAAGCTATGGGCAGGAGCAACACTTCTATCTGGTCTCAGTAGGGTGACATAAGCTTGGCTGAAAATATTTTGCGGGTCAATATGTCTGGCATGTTATTTGAAGAACGATTTGGACTGTTCAGAATGAATGCGTTAGGTTTCGGATGCTAACTTACTGATAAGCTGAACAAAGCTAAGTCTTTATTGAAAAAAAAAACCTAGTAACTGTTGTTATATGGTATTTCAGCAGAGAGGATGCCATTGTACTTTCTACTGAAAAGCAAGTATCTTAGCTGTGAAAGGGAGGGTCAGTATCTTCAGCTGAAGAGCTGAGTTGAGCATCTGAATAACACAAATGCTTGCTCAGGAAATAGACATTTGGCTGTCTTTTTGAATGAAGTAAAAATCACATTTCTGAGCACTCCCATTACTCAGAATGCTTACAAATTGTAACTTTAGCCATTCGTGACAGACAAGCAGGGTGAAATTAAGAAAATTCTGCCTATTCTACCTATTTCAATAGTATTTCCATGTGGATGGGTGTGTATACTCAACAGGGTGGTCATAGCATTGTCACCAAAGTCCAAGCCAGGGGTGGGATTCAGTTCTTTTAACAATCAGTTCTGTGGCTTAGTTGATGGGTGTGGCTTGATGGTCATGTGACTGGGTGGGCGTGGCCAACTCAACATCACTTAAGTAAAGGGGTGCTTCTCCTCACCTGGCCTCTCATGGCAGTGGGGATGCTGCAACGGTCATAAGTGTGAAAATGATCATAAGTCACTTTTTTCAGTGCCATTGTATCTTTGAAGCGTCACTAAATAAACTGTTGTAAGTCAAGGATTCCCTGTACAAAAATACAAAAAGCTTCTTTGCTTGCAAAAAGCTACCCTAAATACCAATCATTAAATTAAAAATACCTGCAAGCCAGAGTTACAAATCAGGCAGGGTGCCAGAGCACCTTGAGGAATGAAAATAGTTAAAATCCAGTGATAACTATCAAGCAGCCAATTCCTGCTCATAAAGTGAAACCCTTTAGCAGAGAGGTCGTTTAAGCTCTCCAGAAAAAGCACATCTAGGAAAAGCAATCCTTAGATCCATTTGCACCACTTAAAAATACCAGCTGGTCTCACTCACCTCACAAGATATCCGAAGGAAATCACTCAGATTTAAGGAAAGGTCACATGTCCACCAGAAAGGCAGTAAAAAAAATCAGTGCCAAGTTTGCATCCTGCCTCTTGGAAGTATACCCCAAAAGGACAGTGCCAGATAGTATTAAAGCAGTGAAGGAAGACCCCCCTCCCTAAATAGAAAAAGAAACCATGAGACAAGAAAAATTCAAACACAATACAAATAATTAAATCACAACAGTAGCTGTTGTTTGTTGAAGCTGAATAGGGAAAATTATCCCATCAATTAATACAGGATTAAACTTCACCAAGCACAGAATTAACCTTCACCAAAAACCAGTTTTAGACCAAAACTCAAAAAGAGTATGTAAACTCACGTTTGAATGTCAATCCTTCTGCCTAGCCAAGAAGACTTGCTGAATGTCACTCATCTAGTTCCCATGAAAGCTTTGCTTCATTATTCAATTATTTCTTCAAAATGCCAATTGTCCAGGGAAGTATTTCCTCCCAACAGCAGTGTAAAAATCTTAAAACAACCCCTTCCCCTTTAAGAAAGCCTCAGAAGCTCCGGAGACAGGAAGTCTAGGCTGCAAGAATGTAATAAGGGTGGAAAAAAACAAACGGAGATTGCTTCTAACTATGGTTCTCTGAACTACTTAGAAAGTTAACAAGGGGTTCTATAGAACCGGATAGAACTGGTAGAATACCACCCCTGGTCCAAGCCCCTTTGTACATGGGTGGGTTTTGATTAAAATGCTGCAACTACCACTGCGGAAGCCACTCGCCTGTTCTAAATCAGGATTTTTTTAAAATGTTTCTAAATTTTCTCCTATTGCAGTTGGGAAGACAAATTCATATCAGCTGAACTCTCAGTCTTAATATTTCCCCTAGCTGGGACATGGTGGGGCTGGTTTTAGAGGCCCCACGAAGCCTCTCAATGGATCCTTTTCCAGATTTCAGACATCAATATTTAAAGTATCCAGAAATATGACTGGAGGTTGAAAGAGAAGCTGGAAAGGGAATCCAATAGTGAATTTCTCTTCCAAACTTGAAGTCTAGTATCCAAGCTTTGAGAAGAAATCTGAAGACTCCTGAAAATCATATGGGCCCAAATACTTGCAAATATTTGCTTAGTAAAACTGGTTTTAAACTAAAGTTTTGCAGTAGCAGTTCTGCAATGTGATTTGTAAATTATCTGTTCCAGATTCAGTCACTTGAGATTTTCTGATCTGATTCTTTTACTGCATCTATATCAAGGTACAGAAGAATAGTTTTATGGTTCTGATTGATGATTTTTACCAAAAAAGAAACCAAAAACAAAATATTAAGAATAGTTACTGAACAAGTTTGATATGAGAAACAGTAGCTGATTGGTTGAAGATACACAGATGGATAGTGGAGGAAAGGGATGGCTTATGGATTCATGTGGGTGACTTATGTATTCTAATATATTTATGTCATGATTTACAGAGAATTACTGGAAGTTATAAAAGACCCCCCCCCAAAAAAAAAAAAAACTACATATGAACCTGAGTTTAAATGGCCCTATTTTTGAGTTTGGCACCCGGCTAACCTTTATGGCTGGTTGCAGCATTTTGCAGTCAGGTGATTGCAATTTACAATATTTTTTTCCTGGTTCCTGGCCTTTTCAGCTAGTTTCTAGCAAAAACCACCCATAGGATTGAGTGGATTTGCCTAACAACCACATCGCTCATTTGACCACCACAAAAAGAGTCATAAAATTGAGTTAGTTATGTGGGCACTTTGGAATTTCCCTTGTAAATCATGATGGGTGTAAATCAAACCATTATGATCATAGTTTGAGGATTACCTATAGGAACAAGTCGCAATATCATCACATAATTGTGCCATCTGCATTATAACATCATTGTTACAACTACCATTTTCATGTCATTGTGGCTTGCTACAGATACATATTACCACAGTAGCCTCTTATTATGCTGAAGTTGTAATGCTACAGGAAACTATCAATACCTGAGGCCAGACCATGTCATTGGCCTCTGTAAAAAGTCTCAGGTTGTAATGTAAATCATGATGTCATCACAATTATATAATCAGCATCTTTTGTGTGATTGTATCATGATATGTGATACCATTAACAACTCTTTGATCCCACTACAAACACCTATGTTTGAGATGTTAAATAACATTTGCAGGATTGTATGAAATTGGAATGATTAAATGAGGGGTTTTCACCTTTTCCTATTTTATTCCCTGACCTGCAAATACTTTCCAGGCTCCTAAACCTTCAATTTCCATTTCTTCTTCTCATGTAATTTTCTTCTCCAGATTGCCATTTTTAATCTCACTGATTTATGGTTTTGCTTTACTTCTTTCCTTATGTCATCACAATGTGTTGCAAAACACCAAGATCTCACTTTATTGAATTTACAGGCTGGATCAGACATTTATTGAATCCATGATCTCACCATTTGTGACCAAATGCCCACAAATATGGTATGGTTACAACTGTAACTAACATAGAGAAATTTATCTCTGCAACTGTTGGAAGTAATATATAGCCATCATGATATCCATAAACATCCTTCATGATTCGTCTAATCTCCATTGAAGTTGGCAGTCATCATTGTCTCTTGTGAGAAAGAGCATTTGCCACGTTACATAAGAAGAATTATATTTCTACAATTATTCTTGTTTGGTAGACCAGACCAAGAATCAACTGTACTGGAAGACTATTTTTATTAATAGTTATAATAACAAAATCTTGAAAGTCTGCTTGTGCTGTGCCTCCTTCTCCTTCCCTTCTTATGCTCATGTGAATTAGGGATGTATATGGCCACTTTGGATACTATTTGCTTGCTTGGGATTTCAGCCATGTTTTTCTACTTGTTGCTTTAGTAACGGAGCTGGCTTATATCTGTCAAGGTCATTTTCTTTAATTTTCTACACTTTATTTTAAGCTAAAAATCCCTAAACATAGGGGCTCATAGGGAATTTGCTCAATTTCCTCTTTAGTGATTTCATAATATGGGTTTGTTCCTTCTCAGGCCACTCACAACTTAAAATTAATAAAGCTAAGATTTTATGTTTCAAAGTGGACTACTTTACTTTCATTTTTCAACTAATCTTGTTATTCCTCATCCATCCTTTGCCACTGCTTGGAAAATAGGTAAAAAAGGGAAATTGTATCAGTGACATTTAGATAATTGTCACCTGAAGCTTTTACTTTATTCCTGAATCCTGTCATCTCTATCACCAGCCCCACAATTCTACTTCAGATAGTGAAGAGGACAGGGTATGCACAATGATATTGGTTCTATTTAATATCATCTGATGGATTTATAGCAGCTTTGGAGTACCAAACAGCAGGAAGAATTCCACACACAGATCAATCCTTTTGCTCATTTTGACTTCTGCTTTAACCACAACAACAAGCCTATACAATTTATTTTCCACTCTAATTTAATTATATTTTGTATAAAGAAACCCTGGCTAGATAACTCTTGTGCTAGTTTGTGCTTCCATGAAATTCTGATATTTTTTTTCCAATTATCTGCTATGCATTAAACAACTCATTCGTCATACATCTTGTACACTACATGATGGAGATCGTGTCTTCCGTCAACACATTCCTTCAGTCCTGACCATTAAAAAAGAAAGAAGCTAAAGCATTCCTCTTTTGTTTCTTCATCCTTTAAAAAAGAAAACCCAGAAAATAAAACTATTAAGCTGACAATGACCATAGGAATTAAAACAGAAGATAAAAACAGATCCCAAATGTTATAACAAAAAGAAATGGAAGGAAGATGGAAGGAAGGAAAGGAAGGAGGGAGGGAAGGAAAAAAGGAAGGAAGGAAGGAAGGAATTAAGTTCTGTAAATTTCAACATGTGAATTGTTCCAGTTGTTTAAAAGCATCTTTTTAGTATCGTGTAGTGGCAATACAAGCACCAGCCACAGGTGCAGTGGGCATCATTTATAAATACCGGTTCCAGTTCATCAGGAAAGCACATTTAGACAGTCTTGTTCAGTCCTTTGAAAATCAAGTTTTCTAAAACACCGGAGAGCTTCTTTTAACCAGTGTAAATGTTATCATGGTAGATGATGATGTTAATGATCAGCTCTTACATTTAGATACTGCCCTTTGATAAACATTTGAAGCCTTCTGTTACCATAAAACAAAACGCAAACAATAAAACAGTAATAAAGGACTCTATGATCATTGTGAACAAAATGTCAGAGGATACCCCCAGTGAAGAGATTTGATTTCAGCAACATTCTGTCTGTTCGTTGACATTTTCCTATATTCCGATTAAAATATGACTTAAAAGCCCATGGAGAAAGGGCAATTTGAATTCATTCACAGAAAAGCACCGATAAGACCAGATGAGACTTAGATGTGAGGTTTCAGTGCAGTTAATGCCAGGAACAAAAGGGACCATGAATGTACAGATATTTCTAATCCCAGTCCAGGTAGTCCTCGACTTACAATAGTTCGTTTAGTAACTGTTCAAAATTACAGTGACACTGATAAAAGTGACTTGGGACCAATTTTTCACACTTATGACCATTGCAGCATCTCCATGGTCATGTGATTTACATTTGGATGCTTAACAGCTGACTCACCTTTTTGACGGTTTCAGTGTCCTGGAGTCATCATATGATCAGCTTTTGCGACCTTCTGACAAGCAAAGTCCATGAGGAAATCAGATTCACTTAACAATCGTGTTTGTAATTTAACAACTGCGACGATTCACTTAGCAAATGTGGCAAGAAAAAGTCGTAAAACTCGCTTAACAAATTTCTCACCTAGCAACATCAATTTTGAGCTCGATTGCGGTCATACGTTGAGGACTGCCTGTATATACCCTGATTTCAGTGTCATGAAGACAAAGCTTGACACAGACCCTTTGTTACTGCACATCATGCTGTGCAAATACACTGAAGTAGATGCTGAGATTCCAATTTCTCTGCATATTTTAATGTAGTATTTGGTAATTTCAGACTTTTTGTGGCAACTTCATCATTATTTATGCCCTACTTCAGACCCTTTGTATCCCATACACACACACACACACACACACACACACATACATACACAATACATATACAATAGGAATTACTAATGATTTGATTGTGTAGGTACTCACTAGTAGAATCTGAGGTCTGAGAAGAATTGTGATTATGTGCACTGAATTCTTAGATTGCTCTTACAGTTCTAGACTAAATTCAAAATTAAGATGCAAATAGATGTGTGCTGGCTGAGTCTTATCTTCGCATTAAAGCTAGCTTAATTTCCTATTTATTTTATTTTGACACCTTAAGTATAGTATCAACAGAGTCAGCCTATTGATGAGATTGATGGCAAGTTAAATAAATAAATACATACATACATACATAATGTGAATCACATTATCTCTTTTTCCCTGGTGCCTCATTTTAATTCCTCCCAACCCCCTTTCATGCAGTATTGTTCCAAAGCTATGAAAAATCATGTTTACTCCAAGCTAATAAGCTCCTCCATGAAGCCACCTGGAGAGGCAGAAAGGTGAGAAGCTCCAAGAAGCACTGTCCCACAGTTCTTTTAAACCAGGTATCAACTTTATATTGCAACCCTATGCTGAGTAACTATTCCAAGCAAAGATAACATATAGCACAATTATTTATGCATACAAATATATTACTTTTCCAGACCATTTTGTGCTCCCATTCAGGCTGGGCCAAGATAGGTTTTCTAATAAAACCTTGTGAAGGATTTGAGACCTTAAATGTCATCTGTACAGTTGAATCACCCATGATTGTTTGAGAAGAGAGACCTGCGCTTAGGTTAAATAAAGGAATTGCTGAATTAGATGAAGTAATTTGCTGAAAATGGGAAACCTCAGAAGAGCCAAAAAAAGTGTGAGAACCAATTCTTTATGTGGGCAAGGGAGGATGTTGAGAGTGTGATATGCCTAAAATATGTGTCTTTTATTGTTTGGTAAAGATGCTGATTTGTATTTTTACCAGTTGCTCATGCTTTTTGCTCAAACAACATACATGCCCCATTGTCAATTGACAGTCAGCAGGAAGCAGGACAGAGAGACAGATTGCTTCCCTCACTTGCAAGGTAAAAAAATTAAAAGCCTCATATCAATATAATATTGTTCCTAGACAATTTTTTAACTGCATTATTGAACTAGAGCTATAAATCCTTGTAGAAAAGTTTTTCATTAATCTGATGACAAGAATCAAATTAATTTGAAGTAAAGAATGTTTGTTCTCCCAGTTTGGGGTGTGATGAATGGATGTGTTGGCTATTTTTGTTTTCTGACTGGATGTGTTTGCTATTTTTGTTTTCTGACTGTATAATGTATCTGGATCAGAGGTGGTATTCAGCAGGTTCTGACCAGTTCTGGAGAACTGGTAGTGGAAATTTTTAGCAGTTGAAAGAACCAGCAAATACCACCTCTGACTGTAGATTTTTACAGTATCCTTCTCCATAGTAAAAACATTTGAATCTCATCACTGATCTGGATCCCTTCCTGTCTTTTTAAACATTAATATTTGTAAATTGCATGGAGTTGATTGGAGTTTGTGGGAACTATGATTCTTTGTTCTTTGTGTACGTGCTAGGACAACGGAGCCTTCTGGTGGTTGGCTGGAACACGGAGCAAGGAGCAAGGACAAATTGTTGCCATTTCTTAACCAGAACTGTAGCAAACTTAAATTCTGCAGCCTTGTATGCTTTATGCGAATGGTCAGTGCATATTGTGAGATGTAATGCGTTTGTGATAGGACGTTAACAAAATTGCTACGTTAAAAAAATTGCTTCTAATAAAAGAGGGTTTCAGAGTTCTCTCTGTGCTCTCATCCCAAGACAACTTTGCGTAGTGTCTTCTTTTCATGAGAGACCACCACAGAGTTCTTGTCCAAATCGAAATAAATACATTTGGTAGAGGTTCTAATTTTATTTTAACTTTATGATAGCTATTGCTCATCATAAAGTTTCGTAGATAATTCCAGAAATCCAGAAAAGCAACAGTCTATTTTACGAATGTCAAACTCACCACGTCACATGAGGTTTTGCGACGGTTTACCATTCGCAGAGCTGGGGTAGGTGTAGCCTGCATGTGATGCATCCAGCCTGCGGGCCACCAGTTTGACACTCCTGGCACTCAATTTCACGTAAAGAAAGACAACACTAAAATCTTTATTGAATTTTGGAAGGAAGATGAGGGAAAACAATGTCACATTTAGTCACATCCATTAAATCCATATATGTAATTCAGTTTTTTCCAGCCGATTGTTTTTTAGCACTATCTTTAATCCAAGGTGAAAACCCATTACTATTTGAATCTATTGGAAGTGCCTTTATTCATGCTACCATTAAAAGTGCAGTCACCTGAAGAGTTCTACTATAGAATTTGCAATTATAGCATGTTAAACTGAGGTCATGTAAAAAAAGAATATTGGATATTTAAAATTGGAATGTTACAGTGACCTACAGCTTGGCTCCAAGAGCAATCAGTGCCTTAAGCTACTCTCCTTAGCCTATTATGGAAAACTGTTACTTGGGATAACAAAATTCATTTTATCCATGTTTCCAAAACATACAATACGCAGACCAAATAGAAAAATAATCATAATATTTGTGGAACAGTGGGGTAGTGTTTTTTTTTAAACAGAGGAATTGATTTAATATACAGTAAAACCAATAATTCTGATCCAAATCTGTTGTATAGCTATTCATATAGTTCTATGCCTACTCACATCAAACTACCTGCCTCTGTGTGTTTCTAGGAAAATTTTGCTATGTTCAAATAGATAATATCAACCCTTTAGAATTCTGAACTACAAAGCAAATATTAAAAATGCTTCCAATAGAAGAGAATGTCTGTAGCTCAGGGTTGAACTATTGAATCCTTGGCGCTCTCTGAACATGGTTGTTAATGGCAGATTGTTTATTACTCAACTAGGTAGTATCATTAGTACTAGGGAGTGTGGGGTTTGTTCTCCGTTTGTGTATAGTAGCTTGTCCTGCCAGGATTGGCAGGCATATGATTTTCTCTGTAATAGTTTCTTGCTTAGAGTTTTATTTTCTGTTGGATTGTTTGAGTTAGGGTTAGATTTGGCTTCGGCTTGATCCCTAGGATGTTCACGGTTTCCCAGTTGAAACTATGATTGAGCCTGCTCATTTATTGTGGGATTAAGGAATTTAACAACAATCTGGAACATCAGAAAAAGAAACAGACCACCTGTATAACATCTGCCAATAAAATGAATACACACTCAACTTTATCAAAAGGTACCAGTCCACTCAAACCACTATAGGACAATGAACACAATCCATGAAAAGGGGAACACTGCCATACATAAAAAAAATCTCAGAAACAACCAACTACAGACATGTGGCCTCAAACTAGCACACAAACCATTAAAGCCTTGAAAAAACAATGTAAGTAAACCAAAAGATTTATGTAACCCAAGAAGTTAGGGTAACCTGATTATCAAACAACCAAGCTCAGAGATCACCAAGGACTCCACTAAAAGTGATCTAGACCAGGACAGAGCAATTTTCAACGAATACTGAAGTGTAGACTAATCTGACCCCGCCACCCCATAGTGACACCTGTATAGGAATATACAGCAGCTGAGTCACGAGACAAAGTTAAATATATATCTGGATGTTCAATAAATTTATTACTTTGCAGACACTGTAGGAAGGCAGCTATGAGAGCAAGACATTGGAAGAGGCCTGGTAGTACCTTTCCTGCCAAACAAATGTTATTAAGAGGCCCACATTTTTGAGAGTGATAGCTGTTAGTTGGAATAGAAGCTGCTGTACTTTTCCAGATTTTTAACATTACTTTTGGAAACACATGAAAACCTGTAGCAAAAAGATTCTGTGATTCAAGTTTTGTTGATGAGGAGCTAAATAATAGTGACTTTGTAAGAGTGACTTCGCAGTTCTACTCTGCAATTGAACAATAGCAAGTAATAGTGATTTGCCTAAGCACATCTTTGATCAAATTAACCCAAGTGAATTTATCCATCACCTCAACCTAACATACTTCAGTACAGGCAGTCTATAGGTTCATCTATACATAACTGAGAAAATGTCATGCATGATAATACTGTGTAGCACTTGTACAATAACAGGCTAGTCTTAGGATGGAACCACCAAATAATTCACATCAGGACATGTTTGTTATGCTATTTTGAGAATGCATCCTGGTGACCTGTTTCTTGCTGTGCTTCTTTTTAAGAAAAGTTGTAGGACAGATTCCAAGTCAGAAAAGATGGAGTTCCCATTCTGCTCAGTGACCGAGAGAGGTTGAATAACTAGTGCCATTCAGAGTTTGTTCAAGTATCCAAGTTAATTTGCAAGATAGCAGAATAACTTGTTTGCTTGTGGGCTCTAACAGGAACCTACAAAATATTAACAAAAGGGATCACAATGTGGTATTTCAGATTCTTACTCTAAGAAAAACTCTTTTCTTCCCTCTCATGGTTAACATTACAAATGACCCAGGAGAATGGAGAAAATGTTGATGGTTCCATTTTGATTCTCTCGATGCTTAACAAGTAGGGATACCTATAGACAGATGATACATGTCTGCAACCTTGAATTATTTGTAAAAATAATAAAAATAGGATACAACTAAATAAATAAAACTAGGCAAAATAGATGCATCATGAGGCAAAATGTTGTCAACCATGGGTCAAATGGGTTAACGTACAGATTGTCAGGACCCATTATCCCATGGGGATGAAATTTTGAGAAGTTCTTGCCATTTCAGTGCTGCTGTGTTTCTGCATTCACATGACATTCATTTATAACATTCTCTGACACCTTCCAACAAGTCAATGGAGAAAGTCAGTGGTGATCATGTGACCATGGATGACAGCAAGAATGTGGTGGTGTGGACTTGCAACTTCCTTCCTGGGAAGCTTGCAGGGAGAGAGTCAATGGGGAATCTTGCAAAGAGGTTGCAAGTTCCTCAGCTAAGGAAATATATCTGAAAGGATGACCCAATGGGTCATGGGTTGTTCCCATTAAAAAATGTCACTTTCATAGAAAAATGCCTGTCTCTTTTTTGGCCCATGTTTATCATTGCATTGATAACCTCCCATGCCATTTAGGAGCTTCATACAATATTGTTGGCAAGGTTTTCCTTAATAGATTATTGCAATAATCCTGTGAGGTTAGTTGAGAACTAAACATGGGAGAAGGAACCCAATACCACTCCCTACTTAGGCATTCATCCCAAGCTGAGCATTGACTCTACCCATTGTTGGATGAGAGAACTGAATGCTTAATGGAGATTCATTTCAACTTCAGTTCTGGAACATTACTCCCAGTCCACAAATCTATGAAGTCACCAAACCACAAACTTATAAACGATTAGATGTTTGCTTGAATAATCCATGCTACTGATTATAATAAAAAAGGAGAATAAATTTAAGGACAACAAACATCCAGTTGAGTGGCTGAAAAATAATGTTAATTCACCAGTTGAAGATTGACTATGAGCAGTAAAGGAACCAGGAGTCAAGAAATATATTACAGAGGAGCACCTGGTAGAATAAGAATGAACATCAGATCCTGCAATAAATCTATACACATAACAATCAGCATCATGCAAGAAATAGTTTCACTGTGGCATTCTGTGGAGGTGAAAGTCAGACTTCACAGAAGCAGGTTAGAAAGTATATGGACACTATAGAAATTTCGTGTCGGAGGTAGTTTCGGAGTATGGATGGTCACTAAAGCAAACAAATGGATAATTGAACAAATCAATCCAGAGTCTGAAGCACAAAAAATAAGCTCAAATTATTACACTTTAGACACTTTATGTAAAGAGAGAGCTCTCTGGATAAGTCTATGATGCTGGGAAATGGGGAAGAAAAGTAAAGAGGACAGCTAGCAACAAGATGGAGAAACTTAGTTACAGTGGTTATGGATGCACTATTAGAAAGTGTGAAAGACTGGATTGGGGAAAAATCGTCACCAAAAGTCAATAGCAATATAATGGCACATAATCAATGTGTTTACATGAATATCTGAATAGGGCTTGTATTTGAAAATTTAAATTAATCATAAATTGAATCCTATAAATACTTCTGCTAAAGAGAAGAAGTTGTTCAACCTTCCCTGTTGAAAGACTCACCAAATACCCAAATATGGCTTCCTTGAAAACGTTTCTGGCCTTTTTGGACAGGTGGGCATATCTGAACTGTTGAGAACTGCTGGGCTCTACTCAAAGAATAATATGCTGTGAACAACAGAAAATTAATATTTCTTTTGAATCAAATTCAACTCTTGCTGGCTACATGGACAGATCGTATTGTTTTCTTGGCGATGACACAGAAGTGGTTTTGCTATTACTTCTTCCAAGAATTTGTTTTTTCATTTTTCCAGTCCAATCCTACACTTATAGTTTAGATTCTAAAATTGGAAAAAGTCCCACACAATGTGGGAAGTAAACAATATTGATTGACTCACAATGAAAATGAGAACGATACACGTAGGAAAAGTATGTGTGTCTGCTAGCTATTGTGAGAGATCTTGTGCCAAGATAGTTGCCGGTGATGTGTTTGCTCATGGTAGAATAGCTCTAGTAGGTGAATGTCCATAGCTCAAGTGACCAAACCTGCTTTTAGTGAATATCTTCTCATGCACCTTGATTTTATACTCTTAAGGCTAAAAGAACATTCTCTCAGAAAATGCTCTCAAAAGCAAACCTTCATTCTAGCAAAGTTCAGGAAGCTTTTAAAAAAATCTTGAACCTTGTTAACACTGAAAGAGGTTAGGGGTAAGCAAATATTCAGATTCGCTTGATAGTGAGCTGGATAGCATATAAACTTAATAAATAAATATGTCTCACTCCAATTGAGTAAAAGCAGCTGGTCTTGACTAATTTTTTGCTTAGAGACAAAACAATATCTACATTTATAGCTGACTCAAAGCACCTTATAAACTTTTTGCAAAAAATTGGAAGAAAATTATGATTAGTGATTTTGAGGATTAGAAAAAAATGGACAATCATAATCATAACCATAGATAAAGAGATAATTTTGTAATTGTATTTATATTTCCAGATAAGGATAGAAGATGCTTCTTTCTGTGTTATTTTTTCCTTTCTTACTTTCTGCATTTGTTGTTTTTTCTTTCTTTTTCTTCCCTCTTTTCTTTTTTCTTTTTATTAGTCTGTTAGTATTTTTGTTCATTGTAAAACATTTAATAAAACATTATTTAAAAATAATTATAGTGAGTTGGTTCACATAAAATGCAATCGAAATTACTATAAGTCAAAGCAAGTTGCAGGGGAATTAGCCTAGTATATTTTAGTCAACCGAAGCTTGGTTCCAGCTCAATTATTAATTCTTTCCCTTCTCATACACTACAAGTTTCTGGCATTCATCTTTTTTTCTCCAGGTGGTGTCCCATCTGAGGACTCAGCTATTTTTTTTTAAGATCAGCAAACAAGGTCAGCTCAAGAGACTACCTGCTGTAACTGTGAGGTTCATAATCAGTGACAAAAGATTGATTAACCAGAATGTGACCTGCCATCCCTCATTTCTCCCGGCCCAAAGATGAGATTTTTGAAAGAAAGCACCGGCTAGCTGCCAACCATCATTTTATATTTTCAAAGAAACCTGGGTAGCCATCTGGAGCCCAGAGGCATTCTGAGAAATCAAGAGAATACTAAAGCTTGGCATTTAGCGTTGTAACCTATTAACATCCCTTCACCATCTCCCCTCCAAACACACTTCAAAACAAAAACAAAACAATGTTTTTAATGTAAAAAGTCAATGAGGACAAAGAGCCTGTCAAACACCAGAAAAAGTTTCTGGAAGCCCCCTGGAAGGAAAGTCTTTGAGATCTGTCATTTAAAAACAAAAAGACTTTTGTTGGCAATTTGCTAGTCTTTTGATATGTGTGTGTGCAGTTATGTGATACTCCTGTGCATAGCATTAGAGTCATTAATTTTTTTCCAGTGCTAAAGCCATACTTGCTTATGAATCCTTCAACACACCCTGTTCCCCATCGCTTTTTAAGGCAGAGGTGGGGTTTTCCTTGCTCCAGGTTTTGGAACCGGAAGCTTAATTTTTCTCCAGACCTTCCCTAATACATGACAGGAAAGAAAATAAATTATATTCCCATATCTGAGGAGAAAATGGTCACAGAAGCGGGCTGTGGGTGAGCTTTTGTGCATGCAAATTATTTAAAAACAAGGCAAGGGATTGTGTAAGCGTGTTGTCTTTCATTGTACAGCTGAATTTCGGGTAATGTACAGCCTCCGAAGCAAAACGTTAGGAGGATGGGGTTGGAAGCAGCCAGACAGCAAGTAGATGAAACAGACCTTTAAAACACACACACACACACACACACACCTGCATTAGGAGCTTGCTCACACTTGCAACAGTAGCAGGAATTCAAGAACATAACCAAAGAAATTCTAAAGAAATTCTAAGTACACTGACACAGTGGCTGAAACTCACCTTCCACAGGGAAAGAAAATATTTGATGAATTAGTGATCCAGGTGAAGGCCAGTGTTAACTCAGTGACTTGCAGGCTGCTTAAAGCTAAATTAAGCAAAGACTGGAAAAGGGAGGGAGGGAGAGTTTTGTAGCCAAAATCTGGCTCCCTAAAGCAACCAAGCCACTAGTAAACAACAATAGTGTACACCAGCACAACATTGACGGTTTGCTGGCAGCCCTGAGCAAAGGCAGAACCACAGCTTATATAAGTTTGTTCTACTACATTTCAAACACAACCAAAGAAAAAGGCAGACACAGTGCAAATTACACCTTGGAATCTTTTTAGATAAACATTTCTGGATGGCCTTCTTATTATTAAATATCTCTTCCTACCAGATTAGTATGATAACTATACTATCCGGGAGGATGGTCAAAGAATAAAACTGTTGTAGATTGAGCAATGAGAGGCTAGACCAGGGCATAAATGCAACAAGACTTTATTTGGGAAATAAAGGACTGAACGTGTTAGCTCTGCCTGGAGCAGGCTTCCAACGAACAGCGGCTGACCGAACCCTGCAGCTGGCTTTTATAGCCGGCTGTCGAGGGAAGCCAGCCAATGAGGGGCAGCAAACGCCCCCGCAGCATGAACGGACCTGGGTGGGAACTTTGGCAAGTTCCAGAGACATAACACCCCTTCCCCCCAGATGCGAACACGTATAGTCATTTAAATAAGCGGGTGGTCTGTGCTGGCGCCGAGCGTCGTAACTCAGGCGAGTTACCAAGTGTCTCAGAGTTCGAAGAAGCAGGTAGGGTTGGTGAGGGAGTGCGGACTCGCTCGGAGGTCTGAGCTGGTACCGGTGAAGTGCTTCTGGCCGGCGATGCCGTGGCTCCATCAGATGGTTCAGGCGGAGGACCCATCGGGCAGTCTCGGTCTACTGCCTGCTCCCTTGGCTCGGGTGATGGTGGCGAAGAGCCTCTGGAATGGTCTCCGATGAGAGTTTGGTGTGGCACCTGGGGGCTGACCTGTGCCCACGACCCAGCACTGGCGAGGGTACCTGGCGCTTCCTTAGCTGGTCCAGGTGCCTTCTCCAGATGCGGCCGTCTTCCAGCTGGACTCGGCACGACCTGGGACCGGTGATGGCTACAATCTCCCCTGGAATCCACAGTGGGTCTCCGGCGTAGTTCCTTGCAAAGACATGTTCCTGCAAGACAAAATCTCTGACCCCTGTCATTGAACCAAGAGGGGTGTCAGGGCAATAGTGAGGGTGGAGCCTATCCAACACAGTTCTTAGGCGTCTACCCATCAGGAGTTCAGCTGGGGATTTGTTGGTGACCATGCATGGGATTGAGTGTTGGCTTAGTAAGAAACGGGAGAGTCTGTGATGCCAGTCTTCTTTGCTGAATCTGGCTAACGCTTCTTTTGTGGACCTAATGGCTCTCTCTGCCAATCCGTTGCTGGCAGGATGAAAGGGGGCCGTGAAGATGTGTCGGATGCCAAGATTGGTGGCAAAGCGGCTGAATTCTGTTGAGGCAAACTGGGGGCCATTATCCGAAACTATAGTATCTGGTAGACCGTGTGTCATGAATAGACGGGTCAAGGCCTTGGTAACCGCTTGCGTGGTGGTCGTGGATAGTTGGGCCACATCGATCCATTTAGAGTATGAATCCACGACCACCAAGAAGGTTTTGCCGTGTATTGGACCGCCAAGTCAATGTGAAGTCTTGATCAAGGCGCGTTGGCGCCTCTCCACTTTGTGGGGTGGTGACTGGAGGATGGTCTGGATTCCTGACAGGGTTGGCAAGAGCTTACCCACTTGACGATGTCGTCGTCCAAGCCAGGCCACCAGACGTAACTACGAGCTAACGCCTTCATCCGGACGATGCCCGGGTGGCCCTCGTGCAGTGCGTCTAAGACTGGCATGCGAAGTGAGGCCGGGATGACGACTCTGGTGCCCCACAACAGGCAGCCCTGCAAGCTAGATAGTTCCTGTTGACGGGTCTTAAAAGGTGTGAACTCGGTTGCAAGGTTAGTGCCCGGCCACCCCCTCCTCACCCAGTCCAGTACCTGGGTGATTGTTTTGTCAGCCTTAGATTTGGTGGCGATGTCGAGGGCGGTGACAGGAAGGTCGAGCTCGGTGACATTGAAGATGGCATGGACAGGGGCCGGATCCTCAGCTGGAGCTGGCAGGGGGCAGCGGCTAAGGGCATCTGCGTGGCTTAACGTTTTCCATGGGCGGTGGATGAGCTTGTACGAGTATGCCGCCAGGAACAAGGTCCATCTCGTCATCCTGGGAGCCAACACTTGGGGGGTCTGCTTGTCTCCGGATAGAAGACCCAGGAGAGGTTTGTGGTCTGTGATCAGTTCGAAGTTGTGGCCAAAAAGGAATTCATGAAATTTCTTTACCGCTGCGACTGCGGCTAAAGCCTCCTTATCAATTTGGCTGTAATTACACTCTGTTGCTGAGAGCATTCTGGAAAAGAAAGCGATTGGTGCCTCGGAGCCGTTGGGTAGTCTGTGGCTTAAGACAGCTCCAATCCCAAAAGGGGATGCATCAGCTGCTAGTACTAATGGAAGACGTGGGTCAAATTGTATAAGGACTGCGTCTGATGTGAGCAGTGATTTGACTGCACGAAAGGTGGTGTCTTCCTTGTGTCCCCAGTGCCAAGGTGATTTTTTATCTAAGAGTCTGTGTAAAGGCTCAGCTACTGACGCTTTGTGAGGTAGGAATGACGCATAGAAGTTTAATAATCCCAAAAAGGCTTGTAGCTCGGCTTTAGTGGTTGGCGTGGGTGCCTCATGGATTGCCTTGACTTTGGATTCTAGGGGGTGGATGCCTGATGCGTCAATTCTATAGCCCAGAAAGTCCACCTGTCTAGTGGCAATGGCACATTTCTCCCTTTTTAATTTGAGGCCATGCTGTCTGAACCTGTCTAACACTGCTCTGACTCTCTGGAAGAGTTGGGGTCTGTCCCTGGCCGAGACCAATATGTCATCGAAGTAGGGTACTACACCAGGGAGGCCCTGTAGTATTCGTTCCATTAGGGATTGAAAGATGCCAGGGGCAACACTTACGCCAAATTGGAGACGCTTGCACCGGAAAGCACCCCTGTGAGTCACAATAGTTTGTAATTCGGCTGTTTGGTTGTCAACAGGGAACTGTTGATATGCTTGTGACATGTCCAATTTGGCAAAAATGGTGCCAGGCTCAAAAGTGTGCAGTAAATGTTGAATGACCGGGACTGGGTAAGCGCTAACTTGTAGAAAGCGGTTAATTGTTGTTTTGTAATCAGAACAAATTCTCAGACTGCCATCCTTTTTAAGGGATGTGACAATTGGTGTCTCCCATTTGGCAAAGTCTGTGGGTTCAATGACCCCTTGCTTTAATAATTTGTCCAGTTCCGCGTCCAGTTTAGGCCGAATGACAAATGGTACCCTACGTGGTTTCAGCCGGACGGGAACTGCTTGGGGTCAACTGCAAATGAGATGGGGGTACCGTTATAACACCCCAACTCATCGCTGAATACGTCAGAGTAGTCAGTGAATAAGGAGTCAGTGTCAGAAGCTGAGACAGCATGGACTCCTGTTACCCCTAGGCCAAGGTAGGGGAACCAATCAAGCCCCAGGAGACTAGGGAGGTTGCCGTTAACTACCACTAGAGGCAGGTGGCCTTTGAAAGCTTTAAAATTAACAAGGAACTTGCTTTTGCCGAGTACTGGAATGTCCTTCCCTTGATAGTCCCTCAAGGTGAGCTGGCACTTCTGGAGTTGGTTTCTGGATAGTCTGGGCTGGATCTTCTTGAGTGTGCTCCAAGAGATGATTGAGAGCGCTGACCCCGTGTCAACCTCCATATGACAAGGTTTACCTTCTAATAAAATGGAGAGTGTGATTTTACTAATAGAATGACAGGTGTGGTTAGCATGGTAGCAAGTGTGACAATTTAGTACTTGCCTTTGGGATCCAGAATGGGAAAAGGAAGGAACCCTTTGTGCTGAGTTGTGTGCAGCCTGGCAGACTCTGGCGATGTGGCCTTTCTTGTGGCAATTGTTGCAGGTGGCACCCTTGAATCTGCACGAAGCTCTCGAGTGACGGGTCAACCAGAGACCTCATGTATTATAGATACGGAGCAGAATAAGAGAATGTTTTAGGCTCTGTGGTGTATAATTTGAGATCTTCCTGGTTTCACAGTTCCTGCTTGAAGAGCCATGGCAGCTGCGGCAAGGAAAGCCTTCGCACAAACTCCAATTTCACAGACTCAGAAGGTTCTGGTTAGCTGCGGAACTTTCAGTTGCTTTGATGAACTAAGAACAGGAAAGTACTAAAAACTTGTGAAGATTAAAAAAAAAAAAAAAGCAGGGGGTGGGGAATGCTGTACACCAACCTATCAAGGCATTCCCTGAAATAAATCAGCACTTTCTCAAAGTGAAAATTATGTTTTAAAATCCCTGTAAAATAAAACTACCGAATCAATAGGTTCGATTGTCATACGTACATTGTAGGACACAGCACAGAGGCAAAAGGGATTGAAGACGCAGGAACGTTTTTTTTAAAAAAATGTATGAACCTTTCATTTGGGATGGGAGAACCGACACTGACAAGCTTATAATACATGCATAGCAATGAGATAGTTTGGCTATTAAATAATGGAAATCAGAGCTCTTTTTTTTTTAATTTTGGGAGACGGGGAAGTATATCAGTGCATATCAGCGGAACTGCCTAAGCAGTGGTGGGTTTCAAAATTTTTTACCACTGGTTCTGTGGGCGTGGCTTGGTGGGCAACGAGCACTGTGCATGCGCACAGAGGGTTTCCTACTGACCTTCTCCTGCAATCCTGCATTCTCACGCAGAGGGTTTGCTACTTACCTTCTCCTGCACTGTCCCTTTGTCTTCAACAGCTGGCACGCAGC
The DNA here is from genome assembly GCF_049901715.1 of Pseudonaja textilis. Classification (NCBI taxonomy): domain Eukaryota; kingdom Metazoa; phylum Chordata; class Lepidosauria; order Squamata; family Elapidae; genus Pseudonaja; species Pseudonaja textilis. The sequence goes on from NC_141991.1 coordinate 178,370,391, forward strand.
AATCTGCTGTGCCGCGTGAAGCAGCTGAGGTTGAAAAGCAAGAAATAAAGGTCAATATAGAGCCGGGGCGTGTGGGAGGGTCCAGCAGTTGATCGTTCACTCACAGATGATCGTTGGAGCTACCGGTTCGGCTGAACCGGGCCAAACCGGTAGACTATCACCACTTTGCCTAGGTATGAGCAAATCAGCATATTGGTTTTAGCCGGGTGCTTACTGAGTATGTTTACATATGTGGATAAGCACCTGTTAAATAAGAGACTTTTCTGGCTTTTATGTAATGATTAAAATCAAACACCAAGATCCAAAGAACTGTAACTTCCCTAGTACAAGGAGTCCTCGACATATGACCACAATTGAGCCCCAAATTTATGTTGCTAAGCAGCACAGATGTTAAGTGAATTTTGCCCCATTTTACGACCTTTTCTGCCACCATTATTAAGTGAATCACTGCAGTTGTTAAGTTAATAACAGGATTGTTTCATGAATCTGGCTTCTCAGAAGGACGCATGGCCCCAGGACACTACAATTGTCATAAGTATGAGTCTGTTGCCATACATCTGATTTTTTGATCACATAACCATGGGTATGCTTCAATGGTTGTAAGTGAGAAAATGGTCTTATGTTACTTTTTTCAGTGCTATTGTAACTTCACATAGTCACTAAATGAACGATCGTAAGTCAGTTGTAAGGACTACCTGATATTGCAAGACTAACTTGGAAAATAGGAAACATTTTCCCTCTCTGTGTGTTATTTTCCCCAAAGCAAACATTTTTTCACATGAGGTATACCTATGTGACGTATACTGAATGGAGCACTCCTGGGTTCACAGAATGGCGATGTTTTCCATCTGGAGAAGCAAAGAGGTAAGATAAATGTTCATGAATAGTTTTGCATTGTGTCTATATAAAATTGTAACACAGGGTATTCCCTCTTCCTTATGCCTCTAACGTTTGTATCAAAAATTCCTCTAGTGTCTAGTTAGAAAAATCTAGCACAAGTGCTTCACTGCTTGGAACTAACATAAGTACTGTATTGGAGAGTATTTGTATAAACAAGGAAATTCTGATTTCAACACTTTAAAGAGTGAGTGCATATCTTCATGCTGAGCTGTCATCCTTGAGCAGGATGCAGCAGCCATATCAAAATTTTAAAAGATTACAATGGGCGATGATTTGAAAGCAAAGATGTGTAACCTTTGGGGAGGACATTTAAAATGAAGGAGGAGGAAGAGAACTTTGGTGGACAACCACAAAGTCACAAATTGTGCTAGGTTGTTAGAAATGTGAGTAAGTAAAGGTAAACATGCTGGTCGTTTCCAGCTCTAGGGGGGTGGTATTCATCTCTGTTACAAAGCTGAAGTGCCAGTGCTGTCCAAAGACGTATCTGTGGTCATGTGGCTGGCATGACTAGATGCCAAAGATGCACAAAATGCTGTTACCTTCCCACCAAAGTGGTCCCTATTTTTCTATTTGCATTTTTACCTGATTTCGAACTGCTAGGCTGGCAGAAGTTGCGACTAGTAATGGGAGCTCACTCCATTATGTGGCGCTAGGGATTTGAACCACTGAACTGCCAACCTTTCTGATCGACAAGCTCAGTGTCTTAGCCACTGAGCCAGTGCGTCCCTATATATACATGGCAGGAAAAATTTCAGATTTAAAAAAAAATATATTTTGGAAGCATTTGAAGAGTTTTCATTGTTTTTACACTAAACTTAGAATAATAGAATCATGGGGCTGGAAGAGGCCTTAGAGGTTTTCTAGTCCAACCCTGTGACCAGAGCAGGGGGCTTTATACTAATATACTATCCTAGACAAATGGTAGTCCAATCTTTTCTTGAAAAGATCCAGTGATGGAGCACCCATAACTCTGCGAGGCAAGCTGTTCCATTGATTAATAGTTCTTACTGTCAGGAAATTCTGTCTTATTTTCAGGGATATTTTCCCTCTGAATGTGACAGGCTTACAACCTTCTCCATTGGTTGTTCAGGGAAACTAAACCCCCCAAAAATCACGTCTGTGATTTATGACTTTACTTCTCTATTAACTTTGCATGTCCCAGGCTGGTTGGGGAGCATATAAATAGCAATCAGATGACCATGGAATGCTACACCAGTCATAAATGTGAGGATTAATTCTGAAGCTTTTTTTTAACATTGTAAATTTGAATGATTGTTTTACTACGCAATTGGTAACCGAAGGCTACCAACTAAATCTGGAAAAAATCTTAGGGCAGTTCTCCCACAGGTAGTTCTCAAGTTACAACCAGTTGTTTAGCAATTGCTCAAAGTTATAAGAGACCATCCCAGAAGCTATTTATGACCTGACTTTGAATCAGAGGTGGCATTCAGCAGGTCTGATCAGTTCTGGAGAACCGGTAGCGGAAATATTGAGTAGTTTGGAGAATCGGCAAATACCACCTCTGACTGGCCCCGCCCTCATCTATTCTCTGCCTCTTGAGTCCCAGCTGGGTCTTCTTTTGTCACCCTGCACAGGAGAACGGAGCTGGAAAGCAGGTTAGTGGGGTGGGGAGGGAATGGGGATTTTGCAGTAACCTTGCCCCAGGAATGGGGTGGGAATGGAGATTTTACAGCATCCTCCCCCTTCAATGCCCACCAAGCCATGCCCACCAAGCAACACTAGCAAGCAACACCATGCCATGCCCACAGAACCGGTAGTTAAAAATTTTGAATCCCACCACTGCTTTGAAGGTATGATGGCTACCTCCCTGTGATCATATTCTCAATTAATTTCAGTTGTAGGTTAAGGACTACCTATACACTTCCAAATATAGTATTTCTCAAAGCTTGAGAAACTTTTTTTAAATGTTTGACTGCAATCTTCCTCCTCTGAAGCAACAAAAATCAACAAAGACAACAATCAAATCAAGGCAGGAAGCTGGTGAGAGACGGCTATCTTCCTGGTCTTCATCTTTTTCATGGCAGCCCTCCAATAATACTAAGACATCAGTCATATTTAGACCATTTTCTTTCCTCCTGACTAAAATGCATAAAGCTCATTGAACAGGAGTGCTTTCCAGCTCATCTTTCTGGTGTACATCTGAGTATTGTCCATTATTTATTTACAAGATACATAATATGCTCTTCCCCCATTTTTATGCACAATAAGACCCCCTGTGATGTAAGTTAGACTGCTGAGCTTCTATGGCTGAATGCAAATCACCCTGCTTCTTGGGTAACATCTAAATTATTACATCTCATTTATCTGTACTTTTCCAAAAATATTCAAAACTGATTATAGTATGTTTTCATGAATCTGATGTGTGTGTGTGAGAGAGGGTGGGGGGGAGAGAGAGAGAGAGAGAGAAACCCAGCAGGCACTATATTTTATTCTTTGCCATGTATCAACTGAGGAAAAGTTGTGTTTAACAAATATATTCATAACAATAGCTGCCAAGTTATTATTTTCCTCATGTACAAGTACCAGATGTGATTTACCTTCACAAGTACTGATATCCAATACCCAAATTCTGATGCTGCATACCGAATAAATAATAATGTATAATGTATATTGTGCCCTGATTGCTCTTGTTTTTATTGTAGATGATTTCATTGAAGATAATGTTCCTCTATGTTGTTTAATTGTTCTTATTCCGTGTAGCACTCAAAGCAACTTTGAGAAAAGGAATGGTAAGAAATAAAAAAAGAATAACAATTAGAACATTAGCAAAATAATAAGAAGTGAAGGTATTGAAGCGCTGTTAACACAAATTTTGTCTCCCCATTAGCTAAACAGGTCATAAACACATTCTGGCAACGAGCAATTTTCTAAGATAATTTCATGGAAACCGTTTTGTACCTGAACCAGTCTGATTATATTCACAGAGGAGACTCATAGCCCCAATTTTCTTCAGTGTGTCACATAAAATCCATGTTAATATATAGACATAGCAAAGATAAAAGAACATTCAACAGTTTAACCCTATTACTTAGCTGACGAACATGCAGAGGTGTCACCTCTAATAACTTTATTTGACAATTTTGCTGTGATAGTGTTGAGTTAATTGAGTTTATCTGCAGCACACAAATTCATAAGTCATGTGGAAAACAATGTGAGGAAAGGTTATTAAGTATACAGACATACGTCCCTTTGCTTTTCAGTTTATTTTTTTTATATTTGACTACATTAAAAGCGATTCAAGTGGCTTGGCAGGCATGTAGCGACTGGGAACAATTTAGAACAAAACATGACCATTATGAAGCTTTGGTAGCTACTAGTAATTTTATATGGTGGATTTCCCCTCAGTTTTTGTAATTCTCAGTTGAAACAGTTATGGCCGGGGCCCTGTATTCATATTTTAATAAATCACTATCCTTGAACTCAGTGATCTTGAGTAACTGTCATCCCATTATTTCCCCTTTTAGGGAAGTGTTTGCGAAGGTGGTCAGACTGCAGCTTCAGAGAGCCCTGGAAAAAGTGGATTATCTTGATCCTTTTCAGTCAGATTTCAGGCTGGGATTCATTATGGATACAATGTTGATCATGCTAATCAATGACAGGTGATGGAACTGAAATGGAGGTGTGGCATCCATCTTGTGCCACCTGATTTCCCAGTGGCACTTGATTCCATCCATTGTGCTATTCTCTTCTTCTCTATGTGAGGAATTTGGCTCCCAGGAAGAGTTACTGTCACTTTTTTTTTCATCTTTCCCCCAATGTTTTTTCTAAGATACATCCACACATACATAGATGAAGAGAAAGGAGGGGGGAAGGGAGGGAAAAAGAGAGGAGAGGTACCCTTCATCTCACTTTTTAAAAAAAGATGAGAATGGGACCTGAGGCATCATTACACCTTAATTCCACCAGAAGAGTGGGAAAGTCAAGGAGATTGAAGGTGGGAGAAGACAAAGATTCCAGCTAATCGAATCTAGTGTTTGAGCTGTAGAATTACAGTTCTATCAAATTCTCCATGATGGCTCAACTGGAAATTTACTGTCTTCTGCCTAACAACAAAGACTATCTGGAATTATATAACTTATGGAGAAACTGTATCTCAGTCTTGAAAGAAGCCATTAGGGTGTCTCAATTTTTATACATGCTAGGCTATACACAGAAAGTCCTGCCTATCCAGTGGTGGGATTAAAAAAAAATTACTACCAATTCTGTGGGCATGGCTTGGTGGGTGTTGCTTGGTGGGCATGGCAGGGGAAGGATACTGTAAAATCTCCATTCCCACCCCATTCCTGGGGGAAGGTTACTGCAAAATCCCCATTCTCTCCCCATCCCACTAACCTGTTTTCCAGCTCCGTTCTCCTGTGCAGGGCAACAAAAAAAGATTGGGAGGCAGAGAATAGATGAGGGAGGGGCCAGTCAGAGGTGGTAGTTGCCGGTTCTCTGAACTACTCAAAATTTCCACTACCAGTTCTCCAGAACTGGTCAGAACCTGCTGAATACCACCTCTGCACCTATCCCCTTCTGCATGGGGTGACTAATCAGGCCCATGCCCAGAGAAGACCTAGTGAAAGCCAATTGCTTACTTGCTTGACACCTAATAAACAGAATCTTGCCAGACTAAAGCTATAGCCTTCTAAGCAAACAGATAGATTCTGGTTGAAAGAATGTGGTTACCCTGAACATCTTCCTCTCTCCCATTTCATCCAGCTCAGGACTGCACAGTCTCTTAATTTGGGTTTCTCTTCGGAACTTACTCCTTCTTCCCTGGGAAACTGCAGCGTTCCTGAATTCGCCCCTTCACTCCTTCTGCAGGTGCACACATTCCATCACAGTGACTCACTGTGCATGTTCTCACAACCATGCACTGGTAAAAGCTGTGCTTGCTCTTGCTCTTACAAAACTTTCTTCCCATTTCAGCTCTGTTGCATGTCTGAAAAATGTTTTTCTGGGTACAAGAAGGAAAAATGATAAATAGGGCACAATGAATCAAAACAAAAGCTGTCTTCTTAGAGTCTTCCAGGGCTGCATCATCAATGTCTTTGTGACTATATGTTAATTGTGCATATGGTCCATTCAGAGGTCAAATATTTTTAAGTAATTGTGACCACATTGGATCATTAGTATGTGCATCAGAAATCAGAAAAAGGCTTGAAATGATCAACAGAAGCAGAGCTTAAGGGTGGGTGGGAAACAAGGCTGCTGATCGGAACCAATAAAAATGTAAGGAAAGTGTGGCCTTAAGCTTATTTATGGTTGTCATTTATGGAAACAATTTATTATGTAATACTTCCAGTGTATCCTGAAGGTTATAGATGCAGTCTGAGCGTAAGTGTGTTTTATTTTTAATAGAATGCTGGAGAATATACTTGAGGAGATACTGCTTGCTTGGCCATAGGAAGAGAGGTCATGGGAATAATGGCATTTGCAGAATTCAATTAGTGTCCTTCATTGGGGTCTTAATTGATAACCCCTTAGCAGCCATGTCTAAGAACTGATGTACTATAATAAAACTAGAATTGTAGAAGAATATTTTTGCATTGCTTCTCTTGGTGGGCTACTTGTGCAACTTAAAGAGAACCTACCACAGTTTTGAAAGAGCTTTCCTAAATTATTATTCAGTGTTAATATTCCTACCCATCTATGGAATACCCTCCTGAAAGAAATATACCTGGCTTGTCATTAACAGAAGAATCTTGGGTGCGTCCAGTAGAGATTGTCTGTAGGCAGTGCAACATCTAGATATCAAAATGTAACAGGGAGTGATGTTACTTTTTCACCTTTCTAGTGCTTTCAGGATTGATATAAATATGGAGTCCCATCCTTTGTAGGGAAGGGAAACACCCAAGATACGGTTAGTTGAAAGCCATCCTCCAATATCTAAAAGACTTTGACATCAAGCTACTGTATATGAAGAGGTAGATGCTAACATATTCCAGTCCAGTCTAGGATCATGTTCTTAATCACAGGGCAAGGATTTTTTTTTAATATGCCTGATCATTTCAAAATTAAATATTTTTAAAGCACTTTTTTAAAAAATCATATTTATTGGTTGTTTTTATCTGTCTTTATGCTTTGTAAGAATTTTTTTCTCTATTTACCACTGAGACAAGCATTATGTTTAAAAATGATACATAAATATGAAGTTAACAAAATATTCCAGATTTCCTCCTGATTGTATCTGTATCTATGCCTCTAGGGGTTTTTTGTTCACTTGCACTTGATACATAATTTAACCTTTAAAGCCACGTCACTCTGCCAGTGCTGGAAATCACTGCATAGCATATATGTTTTGTAACCTATGTTTATATACAAATATATCTATTATATTCCTCTATAGGAGAAATATTACAAAGTAACCATTACATATTGTGAACTTGTTCATAACATACTGTACGTCTTGAAATAAGCCACTAATTATTTGGAATTATGCCTTTGAGTAGGTAAAATAACAGACCGATTAAAGCATTAGTTAAAACTTGCTTCTAATTTTATCTGTCGTGTCTGTATTAGTGTTTATCCCATTAAGTGTTTCTGACATTTGGGAGGAGGGGGTTTCTATAAGTGCAAGTCGGATTAATTTGATTGAACTATATGATACACAAGGTAAAACAACATCACCACTTATTAGCTTTAGTGGGTTTTTGATCTCTTAGCCAGTTTCATGTTTTCCTAATTGCATCCTACCCTGCTTGGTTTGTTTAAATAGCTATTGAGCTCTGTCACTGTAACAGTTCAAATTTATTGAATTCAAAACACGGTTGCTATTTCTGCTATATTTTCCAAATGATTAAATGCCTATTTTTATTTGCATTTTATTAAGTGTGCAATATAATAGTAACAATAAATAAATAAACATTAAGTCCAATAACAAATCACTTTTGGAGTCAATTTAATGTTTATACTGACCTCATCAAATTTATCTAATCTTTAAAATTTATACTGATTCTTCCAAAAATTATTGAACACAAAGGCCCCTTAGGAAAAACTGGTTATTTTCTAAATGAAAAAAGGAGAAGGAAGTTATTTGAGATTAGAAGTATCTTTGACAAAGAAGCAGGCAAAGTGCTAGACAAAAAAGAGAGAGAGAATACATTTCTATCAACACTCTTCCATCGCTTTTGGTCAGTATGTAGCTTGGGAAGTGCTGAAGAGTACTTCAATTAACACTTTCTTTGTAAGAATAGTAAACAGTGGTGGGTGCAGTAAAGTTATGACTAGTTTGGTCTAGTGGTTAAGCATCAGGCCTTAAAAAGCAGGAGACCGTAAGTTCATGTCCCACTTTAGCCATGAAAGCCAGCTGGTGACCTTGGATCAGTCTCTCTCTCTCTCTCCCTCAGACCACTTCACCTCACCTCACCTTTTCCCACCTTGTTGTCATGGGAAAAATAGGAGGAGGAAGCTATGTTGGATATGTTCACTGCCTTGAGGTATTTGTAAAAATAATAAAAGCAGGATACAAACAAACAAATAAAACTAATGCCCATGTTCCTGAGAGTTCCCAAGATAGACTGATCAGAGGAAGGATTTTAAATATTTAGTCATTCACACACACACACACACACCCCAAACATCCACTTCTTTTGAGACACAAACAAAATAAAACATAATTTGTATCCCAAGAGTTCCATGTTGGTTCAGGAACTCTGGGAATTGAAGTCTACAGGTCATAAAGGGGCCATAATTCCCAATCCCTCTTTACATAGAATTGCTACCTACAGTGATAATAACTTTGACCCTGTAGCAGTCAGATGTTTCCGAACCTTTTTGTTAGATGTAGTTGTTTCTGTATCTATAAAAATTCATGAGCTTTAGGAACAGTTCAGTCTAATTTTTTAGCAAATAACTTTCACATTCTATTTGGCATATGAAAATGGATTTCTTTGCATTGGATTCTGCTTTGCCTCAATAAGAATTGAGTTCATTGAAACACTGCCTAAAACTATTTGGGAATGGTAGTGTCCTTGGACTATTCAATTCTGTATTAGGAATTCTTATATTAATATTCAATGGGATTGAATGGGATCTCCCAATTTAGTCTTTCTAATCCTGCTCTAAATGGTTGCTAGCATTTAATATTTTACATTAAACATATTTCTTTTTAATTCTTTTATCTTTTAGCCTTTTTATTGGATGGCATTGTGTCTTCATATATTTTTTGTTTATGACTGTAAATAACCTTTTTATAATTATTACCAGACATTAGTAAGATCCATCTGGACTCTTTCCAAGAAAACTCAGCAACCCAAAGAGTCCCCAACAGGTGATTCACATGAAGCTTTCTCATTTTGTTTAAAGGTTATATTTGCAAAACCAGCAAAGAATTTTCAAGGAAATTATCGGAGGAAATTATCGAAATAAACAATAAAAAAATCTTGACAACTTGTTGTGAAAATATTATTCATAATTCTCATGAAGACTGGAAAAATTCCAGACAATCCACAATTGGTGCAAATTCTTATGAGGATGTTAAAAACTGTCCTGTATTCATGATGCCCATGAAAAGAATTAGACTGTAAATCCTTCTGAGATCCAACCTGGTAAAATGTGTGTTTTCTGCAGCCATTATAAACTATTGAAACTATTGATCACTTGTTGTGCAAGTCAGTGGTGGGATTCACATTTTTTTTTTACTACTGGTTCTGTGGGCGTGGCTTGGTGGCCTTGGCCGAGGAAGGATGCTATAAAATCTCCAGTCAGAGGTGGGATTTGCCAACTACTCAAAATTTTCGCTACCGGTTCTCCAGAACTGGTGAGAACCTGCTGAATACCACCTCTGGGGCAAGTCTCCATTTTCTTACTGAGCAAGGCACTTTAAAAAGTGAGTTCTATCTCACACTTAACAAACTTTGTAATAGTCCCATGGTCACATCATCAAAATTCAGATGCTTGGCAATTGGAATGTCTTCATGATAGTTGTAGCATCCTGGGGTCATGGGATCATCATTTATGACCTTCCCAGCCAGCTTCCAACAAGCAAAGTCAAGGGAGGTGGTTGGTTTTGCTTAACAACCATGTGATTTGCTTAACAACCATGGGAACAAAAGGTGGTAAAATCAGGCACAGCTCATTTGAAAACTGCTTTGCTTAATAATGGAAATTCTGGTCCTAATTGTGGTAGTAAGTTGAGGACTAGTTGTGTATTATTGCAAAAAATTACTATTGAGCAGTAGCTACGCATTCTGTATGGAAATTTCTTCCATCCCACCTCCATTCAAAATTGCAAACTTAATTGATAATTTTCTAGTGAGCACAATCTATCTAGATTCAATGTTCTAGTACAATCTTAGATTTATATATCGGGTTGAGAAGGAATGCTGTATACTTGTAATGATTCTCATTGCATTTGTCAGGCAGGGAGGCAAATGTATGGCAGGGAGGCAAACCGTAATGAAAAGCTCCTATTGTTGGTGCTATTGCTGCAGCAGCTTAAGTAGGGGAAGCAGGGGAGCTATTCTGTCATACTTACTAGGACAGAGAATGTATTGCCTGGAGTAAGTCATCTGCCTAGGCCACCGCAGATATTTGGAGCAAGGTATTGGTGACCTTATCCATAGTCAAGTGATTTGCAAGAGGATTAGTAGCAATGATAAACCTTTCTGGAGAAGCTTCAACAGCACTCAGAACCAATAAGGGAAGAGTCATGGATGAGATTTGGATAGATTAATTGCTTTTATTGAAGATACAATAAGCCTTAAATAAGATTAGCTATAGTAGAATCAAGCAATTAAGCCCCCTCTGATATATCAGCCACCAGGGTTTAAACCATGCATATTTCTTCTGCCATTAAACAGTAATGGACCATTAAACAGTAATGGACTTCTTGCCACTATTTCTTGGCCTTAGACGTGGAGGGTGCACTGTGTTTTGATAGTAGCCCTGTCTGATTTAAGAATCTTTCCTTTTGATTAGCTTCAACCCTTACCTGGCATGGCAATGAAAAATAGCAATAGTATTTAGGCTGATATGCCGCCCCATAGCGTTTTATAGCAGTCTCTGGGCAATTTAATATGTAAGTATTATTTTCATATCATCGCCAACAATCTGGGTCCTCATTTTACTGACCTTGGAAGGGTGGAAAGCTGAATCAATCTTGAATCCCATCAGGATCGAACTCCATGCTGTGGGCAGAGTTTTGGCCTGCTATATTACACTTTAGCCACTGTGCCACCAGGGTCCATACTTTCCACCATCCATATCTGTCTTCTCAAGAAGGAGAACCCATTGTAGGCACTTTAAAAAACAAAATCTGTCTTTTCCACTTTGTTGTAGAGGTTAAGGTATTAGACCAAGAATACAAAGTTCATTTAACCAAGAAGATTACTAAGTAGTTTTGAACCAGTCACTCTATCTCAACTAAATGACATCACTGATTTTTAGTGTGAGAATTTCATGAGAGGACAGGCCCCTGTAGGCAGAGCTCCTTGAGATCCTTGAGAAAAGGTAACATACTATTACGAAGGAATTAAAATGCCCCCTTCAAAATCAAAACTCTGGGAATCTGCACTGAAATTGTCTTAGTTTCTCTTCCCTCACCAGCCGCACAAACTGCCAAATCTATATTTTAATGCCATACGAGCCAATGCAGAAGTGGTATTCAGCAGGTTCTGACCAGTTCTGGAGAACCGGTAGCGGAAATTTTGAGTAGCTCGGAGAACCAGCAAATCCCACCTCTGACTGGAGATTTTACAGTATCCTTCCCCTGCCACGCTCACCAAGCCACACCCACAGAACCTGTAGTAAAAAAGTTTGAATCCCATTACTGAGCCAATGCCATATGAGCAATTAACTTGCATACATTTCATGGAAGCCATGCTCCAATGCATCTTCCAGCTCTCACTTTTTATTGAAGTCCCTTTTGTGTAAAATGGAGAAAATCTGTAACCAGGTGTTTCTCAAGCAGAATGGTGTAACTGCCAAAACATTTCGTTGTGACAAAATGAGCATGTAATTTGTGAAGTCAATCAGCATCTGTCCCAAAAATAGGCATGTGGGAACTCTTCATTTGTACCTGTTCAATAGAAGTGTGTGTGTGTGGGGGGGAATGAACATTGAAAACAGAAAAAAGCAATCAACATTGTAGGTATTCTATTCTATTCTATTCTATTCTATTCTATTCTATTCTATTCTATTCTATTCTACTCTACTCTACCCTACCCTACCCTACCCTACACTACCCTACTCTGTTCTCTTCGTCTCTGTTCCATTCCTTTCCATTCCATTCATTTCAGAACATAAATTCAAAGTGGAGATGTACGAAGCTATATTGCTCCATCGTCAAATAATAACTTTGAATTCAGCATTTGGCATCAAGGAAGCAGATATTGTATAATAATAATACTGTGAATAATAATGTGAAGCATATGATAAAGTGAGTAAACCTTGATCAAAGGACAAACAAGAAGAAACTTTTGTTCAGAAGAAGAAACTCAACGACAAAAGGCTGGCTTCACAAATTGCTTCTTTTAGTGAAACCTTCATTCTACAATTGCTATACTAGTTATACTAGTTAGTCCTAGACTTACAAGAGTTCATTTAGTGACTGTTCAAAGTTACAGCAGCACTGAAAAAAGTGACTTATGATTGTCTTTCACACTTATAACCATTGTAACCATCCCCATGGTCATGGGATCCAAATTCAGATGCTTGGCAAGTGGTTCATATTTATGACATTTGCAGTGTCCAAAGGGCACTTTTGCAACCTCCTGACAAGCAAAGTTAGTGGGGAATCCAGATTCACTTAACAACCATATTACTAACTTAATGAATGCAATGATTCAGTTAACAACTGTGCCAAGAAAGGTCGTAAAATGGGATAAAACTCATTTAACAAATATTTCACTTAACAACATAAATTTTGAGCTCAATTGTGATCTTAACTTGAGGACTATCTGTACCACTGTTAGTACTTAAGGGAAAATAAAGAGCTACTAAATAGTAGAATTGGAAGAGAACCAAAAGCAGCCATTTTCAAGAGACAAAGTGAGAAATACCAGAAAGTTGTTTTAAAAAAATATGGTTCATTTTACAAGGTGATTATAGTCCTAATATTTGCTGGAGTTTTAATAACAGAGGTGCAGTTAAACACATTGACCTCATGCAGTGGTTATGCCATTCTTTGGATATTAGGTATTACATCTGTTTTTTTTTCTATTCTCACATATTTTTTAAAAATTAAATCAGTAAGAAGCAAAACAACAAGAAATGAAAAAAAAACAAGAAGAAATGAATGCATATCTATACATAAAATGCATACATGGCATTGTAATTTAATCCCTACCTCACATATTTTGTCATTTATCTTTATTTATTTGTGGATTTTTGAAATATAATTATGTTGTGTACTGAGGTAAAAGTTGAAGTAAAATGCATAATTTGATATAGTCATGAAAATAAAAAAATAAATAAAAATGAATTAATACCTCAAAAATAATAAAAGGACATTTTAGAAAAAAGTAATTTAAGTAATTCTTCTTTTTTATTATTTTCTCCCTTTATTTCTTTTTGTCCAATACTGACTGGTGTCTGTAGTCTATTTATGAGTCCTAATATATAATATTGGTTTATCTGTAAAAGTAACTTTGAGAAACAAGACAAAGAATTGCATCCAAGGCCAAAAAGAAGAAGCGTTTGAGACCAAGATGTAATTTAAGAAAGCATTTCAGACAGGATCATCCCTAGTTGTTATTATTTTTTTTTTAAAGATAATGGAAAAGAAGAGGAGACACATTCAGATTTGGAAGATTATGTTTCTGTAATCTTATGATTAAAGTAGTGTTATCATTCATACCTTTTGTTTCCTAGTCTGGTCTATCTCAAAGACCAGACAGCATGCAATCAGATCCTTCCTATTATAATTGTCTTTGAACTAAAAAAATATATATTTGAAGGTGATGCTAATGATGAAATAATTAGATTTATACTTGCTTTCAAGAGATTCCAAATTTTTAACATTTTCTTATAGTGTGTCCTTTCAGATTCTTGTCTTCTTTTGTTTCCTTATACTATAGATAATCTATGAAATCTCTTGGCTAAGCCTGCTCTTTGTATAGTTGACATTCTAGTATTAAGGAATTTTTACCCATTCTGTTATCCATAATAGCTTGTTATATAGTACAGTCTGAGGCCTTTTAAAAGCTAATCCACCCCTCCCCACCCCCACACAATCCATATAAATAGGTTAACTGTTCTTTCCCAGTCCTGCAAAAGTTTGTTTTTGAGTTGCTGCCATTTGAAATAGGAAATTTATCTTGGGTAATAACCTTCATTTTTATTGTCCAATAAATCCTAACAGGGGAAAGTTTTAAGCTTTTGCACCTTTCAAGCTCTGGCTTTCAGAGACAAAAAGATAGATTAAGAAGATGCAATCCCATATGTTGTGGCTGAGATAGGCGGTACAACCAGCTATTTTGGATTAAAACTCCCACAGGGCATTTATAGCTAGTGTGATGACTCAGCTCATGAGAACTTCCACAGTAAAATCTTTGAGTACAAGTCTTTGTTTAATGACTATAAGTGGTACCAGCAACTCTGTTGCTAAGCTATGCGGTCATTAAGTGATATTTCACATGATCACTACTTGTGATTTTACTACTGGCTTATCTACTGATTCTGCTTATCAGAAGCTGAGTGAGAATCACACAAACAGTGATCATGTGATCACTAGACCCTGCAGTGATTGTAAATCCCCCTTGGTTGTGAAGTGCCTGAATGAGAGTCATAAATGCAAGGATCAGTTTTAAAGTTACTTTTTCAGTACCGTTGTTAACTTCAGATGATCCTAGTCCTTAAGCGAGGATGTCCTGTAAAGATTTGACTCCTTGTGACCTCACTGATATATCCAAGCATTTTTCTTAGGTAACAATTCAAAAATAATTTGCTATTCCTTTCTTCTGAAATATTTTTGTCCTTTTGATAAAGCCCATTCCTAAGAGATCTGTAAGGGGCGTGCATAAGTGCACAACTGTGCCTCCCATCCCTGTCCTATTGTCCCCATTTATTCGTGGCTATTTCCTGTATTCTTACTCACATTTATACTTATTCTTATTATCTTGTAAGCGATTGACAAATCAAATAAATAAATAAATAAAATAAAATAAAGCCTACAATCTTGATCTCTCACATTATTCTGTCCAAGTTTCATCTCATCCAGAGCCTGCTTAACTTATAAGTCCAAAAAAAGTCATCCAATTGCTGCCACCTACTATACCAGCAGTTCTCGAAGTGTGGTCTGGAGTTCTTGAAGCCTAATTATATGTTTATATACTGTACATATACATACACACACACACTATACGTATGTATGTATGTGTGTGTATGTATGTATATGTATGTATATGGATCTTTGGTTGTTCGGGTTTTCTCCCGCGTAAGATTCGAAGTATCTAGGCAACGTTTCGATGAAGTCTCATTCATCATCTTCAGGCTTCTGTCTTCGGCTCTTGCTTCTCAGAGTGATGTGAGATTGCAGCTGCTTCTTCCTTTTAACTGCTAGTGGGGGTGGGACTTGATTGGGTGGGGGCTTGGCTGTGTTACGCGGGAGAAAACCCAAACAACCAAAGATCCATATATATATATATATATTTAGCATCATAAGCATCGATAAAAAAACCCACATAAACCAAAGCTCTTTGGGATCCTCAATCATTTTTAAGAATAAAAAGGAAGTCCTGAGATGAAAATGTTTGGGAACCACAGTTAGAAATTAATCATAACATCTCTTTATGTTGCAGGTATGTACAACATGTACAACCTGTATTTGTACTGGAATTAGGCAAAACCACTGAAAATCCTGGTGGAAGTATCATTGATGCAAGCACAACAATAATCAGACAACATGAGCAGACTTTCAAAACAACTGTATGAGAATGTCATTGTTAGACATTTCAAGAGGTGAGGATTGAGACTAATTTAAGTGCTATTAACAATTCCCATAATAATATTAATAAAAGGACCATTTCCCTATTTTGGAAATACCACATAGTCCCCAGCACTAAGATCCGCACTATATTTTGCATATTGCTTGGCTATCATCTTAATTTGTCAGTCACGTCTGAAAAATCTTCCTTCACAGAAACTTTGCAGAGGGTTGAAAAAAATGAAAGGAGGAAATTCATTTTAAGGGTATAACTGAGTTTATAAACTGGGATTTCTGTCAGACCAGAGGGTAAATTCAGCACCAGCTGAATCAAACTGTCTTATTTCATCATTCTCTACTATAAAATTTGGCATCACTAGTTTGTATGCAAGGGGACAAAAATTACTATAAGAAATATGTTTAAAAGGGGCACATTGGTGTTAAAGTAGCTTTAACACAAAGGTAAGCTAGAAGGTAAGCTAGAAAAGTATATTGATTAAATAAATTTGTCTTGAAAAGAGTGAAATAAGAAGTGCTTATCTACCAAAACTGTTTCCTGGGACTAACTGCACAAGTTAGTTTAAATGCTACTTTGTTGAAAGACATGTTTAAAATCTGGACAATGACTGCAGATTTTTCAAAGTTGTCCTCACCCACACCAATATTGATTTCCTATTAATTATAATCAAACAAAGAGCAATTAATGTGTTGGCATTTGATAGGAAGAAAGAACAAATTGAGCAGCAAATAGGTGCTTTCATTAAGCAAGCAGCTATTCTAGACCAATTTCTTCTCACTAGGGTTTCTAAAGGAAAAAAAAGGAAACAAGACTTGCTGTGGGGTTTTTTTTCCAGGTGAATCTGAAATACAATTATGAAAGCAATAAATAACGTAAAATAAATATCATAAAAGAGAAGTGACAAGTTACAGAATGAAGTGGAGAAAGATAAATATTTGAATATTAGATTTATTTAGGCTGCCTTCCTATACCAATTTCTTTCTTCTGCTAGTAACTCAGCAGTCCTAAGAGAAAAACAGCAAAGTTTTGAAGATATTTCAGGACTCTTCTTTCAACGAACAACTAGAAATGTTTTTGGTACCATTCTGTCAATTTTCTCAACAAATTCATACGGGAGAAGATAGGAACAAGTGTTTTTAGTGGAGGTTTTGCTTTTCTTCTTCTGTCGGTATACAAGTATGTGTGTGTGTTATTAAACGTTTAATTTCATAACTCTGTGTGTCTGCATTCAGAAGGAACTACCCTAGATTGTCCTGTTACTTTTCACCCTTTTCCATCTTTAGGCATTGAACTCCTTGACAATATTTATCTTTAATCCAGTGGTTTTATGTGAACGATACTGGAGATGGCATGATATTTGAACCAAATGTGGTGACTGGATGTACAGTATACTATACACACAGTATACTGTTTGCACGCATGTGTGAAATCATATGATAGAACTTTCTTTCAGATCTTGTTAACCTCTGCTCTACAAAGTTCTTTTTATTGTATTTGTTCTTTGTTAATTATTAAACAATTAACCTTCCCTAAAGAACCATGTCTTACTTTTGGAGAAAGCAAATGTGGAAATAGAGAGTATTATTTTGTTCCAGGGAAGTCTGATGAGAGATAAAATTAGCTATGAGGAACTCTATTGATCATTGATCAATATAACATGCCAGCCACTTACTTCAATTTTTACCAAATCTAGGGCTAAGAAAAAGAGTGAAAAATGGTGAATCAGAAAATAATATTGGGCCTCCAGGATACTTTATAATGAGTGGGTATAGAAGCCATGATTTAGCAGGATAGAAGAAAACACTTGTTAAATGCATTATAGCTACCTCTGATTCACAAAATTCTCTTGAACTTGGAGTTAGGATAGAATTATACTATTCATATTAAACATTTGCATTTCTTGCCAAACAACTACACTAAGATATAGCAGCCCACTAAGAAAGCATTTGAATCATTCAAAATTTATTTCAAAGAAATGTGCAGATTCCTTTTCTGGAAGCAAATTTAGCTCAGCATAGAATGGCTCTGAAGATTGTCAGAAATTCCTTCTCTTAAAACAAACCATTTTAAAATGTTATAAAGACACACAATCAACTGATTATTTAGTAGGCAGATAACTTGGAATAATTTAGCACTGGAATTTTTTTTCCCCTCTCAGAAAGAGAATTGATGTGATTTTGCTAAATTGTACTTGTTGATGTTATTATTTTGAATAAGAAACAGCCAGAGAAATCCTCCTTAGAATGCCTGGGTTTTAGAGCCCAGGTGTTCAAGACAGGAAAGGAATTTTCTCTTAAATTGTTCCAAATAATGAGAGATGCTCCTTTGAGAACTATTTTAAGTCTTAACTTTCTTTTTTGTATTTGGGAACAGAATTGATCTTTCTTTTCAACCAATCTCTCTGAGGTGGTATTCAGCAGGTTCTGGAGAACCAGTAGCAGAAATTTTGAGTAGTTCGGAGAACCGGCAAATACCACCTCTGACTGGCCCTGCATCCATCTATTCTCTGCCTCCCAAGTCCCAGCTGATCGGCTGGGTCTTCTTTTGTTGCCCTGCACAGGAGAATGGAGCTGGAAAGCAAGTTAGTGGGGTGGGGAGGGAATGGAAAATTTACAGTATCCTTCCCCTGCCATGCCCACCAAGCCACACTATGCCCACCGAGCCACGCCCAATGAACCATTAGTAAAAAAAATTGAATCCCACCACTGGCTTGGGGGATTGGTTTTCATGATGTGAAGGGGCACAATGAGCGAATGAAGTTCTTTGTAATGGCCATTAGCTGATTGTTTTGGTGGGGTGGAATAGTATAAGTAACAAGGTTTATATATAATTTTAAGTTATAAGCCTATAAAACAAATCAAGGACAAGTATAGAAGGAGAATCTAAAATTGACTATGGAATTAAGTCTCATTTATTTTTAAGAATCTTAATACATATGACAGTGGGAAGTTGAGAAAACATACCAATCTTCTACTGAACATTATTTATTGGGTTCATATTGATATCACAAGCAAGTCGTGTTCAAGTTGATTTTAAAAGGCTTTGGCGTAGTGATTTCCAGGAGAGAAAGTAATGGAGAACTCTCAACACTGAGAGATAAAGAACATTTATTGAAAACTGGGCTGTTCTAGAGGATTAGCAAACACAGCTAATTATGGATAGTAATAATAACAGGTAAGAAGAACTTCTGTATTCAAAAGTATTATGTCAAGCAGAGGACCCTAGATCGGTTGCTGATTGGGTAGCCCTATATATCAAAAATATACAAGCAAATGAATAAAGATGACCTTCTTTGTGGCCTTCCCAGATCAATTGCCTCCTGCCTGTTGGAGATGAAAAACAGTACTTAATCTTCTGGCTTCTGGAGGGAGATTCCATATGATAAGATGACATACACGTTTAAATAAAGTAAATGAATCAATTGTCATAGAGGCTGATCCTGGCAAGTTGCTTTGAAGTTCACATAACTCTGTTGTATTGTACAATTTTCTCAGCTTTCTCATCCCAAAATAGGACTTGGAAAGTTTTTCATTCTGATTGCATTTCTCAGTGGAATTCTGATTTAGCTCCTATGGTTCCAGTTGCACCACTGAGGAGAATTTAAAGCCACTTATCAATTTATGTGGGGGGGAAATTTAACACCCCCCCTGACTTATTAAATATTAACATCAGTGGTGGGATTCAAATAATTTAACAACCAGTTCTCTGCCCTAATGATTTCTTCCAACAACCAGTTAACCAAACTGATCAGAAAGTTAACAACCGTTTCTCCCAAACTGGTGTGAACTGGCTGAACCCCACCACTAATTAACATCATAACAGTGATTTTTGAAAAGTGGGAAGGAAAGAGGTGAATACCAAGGGATATCTATATCTACATTATGTACATCTATATTTACCATTTCAAACAGGATAGCTCTGGTGGTTTTGTGTACAGTATTTGAGAATTTGGACTCTGATTCTCTAAACAATTTCCCAAAATATGCAAAATAGCTTGATTTGCCTAAGCTGTATGTGTTGCAGACTATAAGGGTGTGTTTTTACACATAAAATTACTTTAATACCAGTGTTTGACTTTTCAAATCATAACTTTGATTTCATCCAATGTTTGAGCCAATTTTCAAAACCTAAAAGACTCATACATAACTTCAAGTACTTAAAAATGGAAGATACACTGTCCAACTGCATAATCACCCTAAGAAACATTAACATATAAAGCAATATACCTCATAAATGTACTAAATAAATGTAAACATATCAAATAAATGTATTAAATAAAGATACATACATCCAAACAGCAGAATTTAGTGCACATTTGCTTAGAAATATATCTTATTTAACTCAGTGCTTATTTTTAGGTGACTATATAGAGCTCTGACCCATTACCATATATCATTTAAACATGAAGATCTATGGCTATCTAGAACCAGGTTGGTCTAGTAGTTAAGGTGCTGGTGTAGAAGCCAGGAGACTGTGAATTCTAGTCTTGCCTTAGGCATGAAAGCTGGCTGGGTGACTTTGGGCCAGTTACTCTCTCAACCCAACCCACCTCATAAGGTTGTTGTTTTGGGGGGGAAAGAAGGAAGAAGGAGCATTAGATATGTTCACCACTTGAAATTATTATTTTTTAAATAAAGATGATATCAGAAGATCAAAAAATATGCTGCTTGAAGAGGAGAAATTTATTTTCAAGAGTGCTTGGCTTTCGAAAAGGTAAGCTGCAGAGTTTTGACACTGGGGTCTAAGACTTTTATAGGGAAGAGAGTGTGTATTTATTTTGTGTTTATCTGATAGCCTTGTGCTGTCAGAGGAAGTCCTTTTTAACTTATGTGTGAGTATGTAAAGCATTTGTTTAAACATTCTTTTCCTATACATTTCTGGCTATGGATTGTGGAATATTAAATTTTGTATATCTATGGAATGGAGTTCCTTTGGGATTTCTTTTGTTTGTCTGTTTCTGACTTGATTGGATTGCTGTGGAAATTAGTCTTGCAACACAGTATTTGTTTTGCCTAGTTTTCACACCCTTGTTTTGCAGTGTTGATGGCAGGTCAAATTTAAAGTTCTAAACGGGCTTTCTATGAGGGCATAATGAAAATTAATTTAACCGTGGGATAAAAATAAATAAATCACCAGTAAATATCCTGTGATGTCTTGTTCCAGCCTCTCTTTATAATGCCAATTATTGTCAGATCTCAAAAATATAAGCTATAAAAAAATAGAAGTATGTAGGAATGGATAGAGGGCAAACTATAATATGCTGTCCCCAGAGAGCTCAGGAATGGCTGGTTTCTCTTGCTTTCAATTGTATTTGGTTGATCTATTTTCTCATTGATTGGCTCACTGACTATTATTTGAATTACATCCAAATGATATTTTTTTTCTTGAATGTTGTCCACTGCTTCTACATGGTTTGCTCTGACCAGGAGAAAACCAGTATACAAGGAGGACAAATGAACTTATAAATAAGAGTCTCTCTACCTTGGTTTTTTTTTTTTTTTTAGTTGTGCTGACCTTTTATGCTTCCTTGGGTTTGAGATTATTAGTAAATTTCTGGTTTTTTATCTTCCCCTTTTCCCTGGGCTACTCCATCATTGCCTGACTGAATCTGATGATGATGAATTAGCTATTTGGCATAAAAGATGGCTATATCTTTACTTGGAAGGATTTCTGAACACTACTGAAGTGCACAAAACACTGGGCATAAGCGGGAGAATCAAGACAAATTTCACGGAGGAGTTGTAAAAGAACTTTTTTTTTCGTGAAAACCACAATAAAATGATCTATTTAAAGTTGCCTTGGTTTAAGAGATTCAGTTCTGATTTCTACCTCATATAATTCCAAGGAGCTGCACAAGTTGGTGATTCCTTTGAAAATTAAACATTTAGTTGTGTGCTATTTCTTTCCTTCTGTTAATTTATGTCTGCATTTTCTCTGAAAGAAAATAGCATCTAATGTATGGTTTGGTCAATCATTGCACCATTACTAAGACACACAAATGCATTCTTTTATATATGGCTCATCCAATACATAACCTTAAGATGGTCTAATATTTACTGAGCCATTGTCCCCTCTTTCCATATCTTTCTAGGAAGCAGTATCACGGTTACTACACTTTGATTATGAAAGAGGAACCCTTTTAATTACACAGAGCTTATATAGATGTATGGGTTTTTTAAAAAAAATTGGGTAAAGGCCAACACTCTGCACTAAAGCAATTGCTTTGCGCACAAAGCTTAGCGTGAAACTTTGGCAGCTTTACCTAGAGTTGGCAAAGGCTAACTTGCTACTAGTGGTCAGTAAAGATAATACTGAACTAACTGGATCAATGGCTTAATTTGACCATATTTCAATTCTTTCTGGACCATAAAGATTAACAGATGTATTGGCTTACGTTTTTATGGAGTGCAGCACACTTCGTTGGATATAAAATAGGGATTATATGACTGTAAAGAGCCAATGATGCTTGCAGAATGACTATTCAGTACCACCCTACCCCTTAGTTGATAAAAGATAAAGGAAACAGAGTTATAAAGCATAAGAAGAGGAAAACAAGCCAAGGAGACACCCAGCTATCACATTATAGCTCTGCTAAATCTTTCATTTCCTTCTCCCTTCTATAGACAGATGTACCCTCTACCCAGGGATGACTTCTAAGTGTAGCTGGCAAACTGATATTAGAGGAGAAAGGACAATTGAATTGATGAATGCCAGATAAACTCTCTCTCTATTTTCCCAGACAGAGGTGCTTCCACTTGCCCTATCTTGAAGCTTTATCTTTGTCATGTATCAGAGAGCCAGAAACAGCAAGGAATCTTCTTCTTCTAAAATCAATACAGGTAGTCTTCACTTACTGACTGCTTGTTTAACGGCTGTTTACACTGACAAAGATACTGAAAAAGAAGATTTACAACCAGTCTTTGAACTTGGGACCATCACACTCTCTCCACAGTTACCTGAATGTTATGGGGTGCTTGGCAACCAGTGTGCATTTATGACACTCACAGAGGGCATATAGGGTGTGCATAAGTGCACCATCATGCCTCCTGTCCATGTCCAATTGTCCCCATTTAATCATACCTATTTTCTGTATTTTTACTCATGTTTATACTTATACCTATTATCTTGTAAGCGATTGACAAATCAAATCAAATCAATAAATAAAATATAAATTGAAGAAATCAGAATCATAATTTGACGTTAGAATTTCAAGCCGAAGCTATCAACCACCTATTCTAAGCAGTGCATTATCAGCAATAAATTCTATAGCTGTTCCAAACATTCTCATTCAGGTTGATGAAAAAGAATATACCTTATCTTTGCTGAACAATTAATCACAGTCAGCACCTACATTGCAGTTCAGTCCCAGAAGACGAGAGCTGAGGAATTCCTTCTCATGAGTTTTCTGAATCTGGAAATATGCATAGTCAGAGGGGCTGCAAAGTGATGTGTGTGTCAATTTTACCAGGTAGACTAGATGGGAAATATGGCTGGATAAATTAATACAGCTTTATTGTAACGCCACATTAACCGAATCGTATAAGTCTGAAAGAACATTTTTCAGGTTTATAGACTGATAATTTAGGGAGAGTTTCTCCTAAGTCTCTTGTTCTGCCCACTATGTAGCTGTGAGCCAGAGGTGGTATTTAGCAGATTCTGACCAATTCTGGAGAACCAGTAGCGGAAATTTTGAGTAGTTCAGAGAACCAGTAGTGGAAATTTTCAGTAGTTTGGAATACCACCTCTGACTGGGCCCGTCCCCATCTATTCTCTGCCTCCCGAGTCCCAGCTGATCAGCTGGATCTTCTTTTGTTGCCGTGCACAGGAGAATGGAGCTGGAAAACAGGTTAGTGGGGTGAGGAGAGAATGGGGATTTTGCAGTAACCTTCCCCCAGGAATGGGGAGGGAATGGAGATTTTGCAGTATCCTTCCCTGTCATGCCCACCAAGCCATGTCACACCCACCAAACCACGTCACACCCACCAAGCCACACCCACAAAACCAGTAGTAAAATATGTTGAATCCCACCACTGCCAGTGTAAGCTATGCTTTTTCTTATCTGACCATTCAGTAGACAGAATTCCTTCATCCAAGTCAATCCTATACAACACCATTTCAGCATGTGATAAAAGAAAATAAACGACCAGCATTTGCTACTGTTATAAAAAACACTGTTAATATTCAAATGCATCACACACAGGCAAAATTGAAAAATATTTAAAGCACTCAAGAACAAGACTGAAAAAGAACAACCACCTTCATAAGGCAAGGAAAGTTTTGAGAAATAATGGAGAATATTATAAATGTTAATGCCTCAAATCTGAGTAAATGGGATCTATTAATTCATGTATGAATCCAATTAGTCTTCATTTGTCAGTGGAAGAGACTCATATTCTTGTCACTTTATTCTGGAAATACAGTCTTACTATAAAATAAGTATATTTTCAAGTTGGCCTGCCTATGTCTTTCCTGGGAGAGGAGGTATGTAACTGTTAGAATTTGGCATTTGAAGATAATGACTTTAAAAAAAAAAACATGTAGAAGTTAATTTTTTTCTGACTCTAAACTTTTCTTTTTAAAAGATGCTTTTAATATGCATACTTCTAATTGAGATATACATGCATCTTCTAACTGATGTATATACGTTGAGGTGTGTGTGTGTGTGCGCACGCACACACACACACAAACATTGTAATTTCTGCAGTATTGCACCATGTCAGTGGATGCCTGATCTAAAGTATGTCAAATCATTTTTACCATTCAGTGTTCCATATGGCCTATAGTTTTATTGTCAAGTACTCTCTCAAGATAAAGTATTATTTTAGTGAAATAATTAAGTGAAATCTAAGAGCACAGTAATTAAGCCAGTTGTCCTCTTGACATTATGGACCGTGGTTTGCCAACTTTGTCATATAAAAACATAACTTTTGTTCTGAAACAAAACCAAACCAAACCCAAAACCTATAATACTGTATTTACTAGTTCAATAGGACAATGGTTTTAAAAGCAAGTATAGCAGTTATGGTTAATGAACTTATCTTGACAGTTTATCAGTTAAGCTTAAATGTCATTAGTTGAAATGTGACAATCCAAGGTAAAGATAAAATAAAAATCTTGCACATATAATACATATCCACACCAACAGTGAGACATTAAAAAATCAGTTCCAAATACACTTAAAATGCATTTTAGCAAGCTGCCAGATTGAGAACTGCCCAGAATTTGATATAAGATGGATAACTACCTATATAAATGTTTTAAATAAATAAATAAAACCATGTCTGTCTAAAACGGCTGCCATTCAAATCACCATTTTCTTTCTCTTTCTTTTGTTCTCTCTCTCTCTCTTTCATTTGTTATTTTACCATTTATTTCATTATTCCATTTCATTTATTTGATCAGGAAATTGAAGTATTTTAGTACTGCATAGAAAATAGTACAGATAAACAGGAAGCTTAATGCTTTACATCTGTATATAGTCCTTGTATTGAATAGCCAGGGGAGCCTGAAGGGAGATGAAAAAAAACCATGTATGATACCTATGACATACATCAAAAGGAAGTTCTGATCTTTCTAATACCTCCCCCCTACTAATATATCTGTAGATATTTCTTCAACATCAAATGTCACAATAAAGTGTCACTGCTTTCAAAATCAATGTGCCAATAATTTTCACTACATTTTCAGAAATATAAGTTACATATTGTTGATGGGGAAAGTAGGCTTGTTAAATCTGCCACATCCACAGCTACAGGAAACAGCAAAATCAAGATATTTCTGAAAATTACTCATTCTAGACAGCTTGAATTGCAGCTGTTTGAAGCCTTACACTTTACTTTTTATCCCTAGCTTCCCCAATTATTGCTAAAATGTGGATAATTAAAAACAACTGCATTTTTCTTACAGTGATTCCAAAAGCTTTTCTATGCAAACTTTTGTAAACCTTAAAGTGATCCATCAACAAAAAACTAGCAGATTAAATTTGACTCAATGTAATATTCAAGCCTTAAGCATTGTTCCAATTATGTTGCAAAATTTATATTTAAAAGCCACTTTTTGACATTTAAAAGCCACCTTTTACAATGCAGCTGCTTCAATTTCAGTTTAGTTTTAGTTAAGTTCTGTAGCCTCAGGTTTGTTCTTCTGACAATGTTGGTGATTTCTCATGGAAGTCCTATTCTCTCTTTGAAACTTATTCTCTCTCTGGTTTTACATGATCTCATAAGCCATAGCATAGTGTACCATATTATATGAACCCAGCCAACATATTTTGTAAGTTGTAGTTGATGACATAGAATTTTATGCAGATGCATTTTGGCTTGTTAAATAAATCATGCTTTGCAATGTAACTGGGAAGGATGGCTCATGGTTAAAGAGGCTGAGCTTGTCAGCTAGAAAGCTGACAGCTCAGTTCAAGACCCAAGCACTGTGTGATGGGTTGAGCTCCTGCTACTTGCCCAGCTCCTGTTCACCTAACATTTTGAAAGCATGCAACTGCGAGTACATCAGAGCTGTCAAACCTGTGGACTGGATGTGTCACGTACTGGCCATGACCAGTTTAATGAAGGGGGGAAAAGTTGTGATACATCATGTGATGATGCCATGACAATGTGAGTTTGACATCCTTGGAGTGGATCAATAGGTACCACTTTAATGGGAAGAAAACAGTGTTTTGTGTGCTTTGACATATAGTCATGCTGGCCGCATGACCATGGACATGTCTTCAGACAATGCTGGCTCCTTCAGCTAAGAAATGGAGATAAACTTCACCCTACAGCGTGGGATAGACTGGACAGGGGAAACCTTTATCTTTACCTCGTTGCAATGTAAGGACTGGTTCTCTGAAAATCCCGACTTCCTCCACTTGTGTTTAAGCATTCCTCCAAGATCCCCAAATGGAATTTTTAATGCAAGGATATATCCTAGATATGTTGCATGCTAAGTACTATTCAACTCTACCACAGTTCTATATGGGGGGAGAGTTGGTCAAAATAATTAAAACTATCCAGATCAAAGACCATCCATGTTTGTGAGACACATACAAAAGAGAGTGACTTTGATTACATGATTGCAATGCCATTTTGATATTGTTTTATCTCTATTTACCTTTATTGTGGTACTCCAATAACTCCGTGCTCTACACATTTACTGATTCGAAAGGAATTACTAAAACTGCAGCAGTTGTTGTTCTGGTCCTGAGTGGCAGGCAACCCTGAGACTCCATTAAAACTTTTAGATCTAATTGCTAATCCAGTTAATCCAACTCCACAAGGATATATTTTTTTTAGTGCTGCTTCTTTTGCCCAGCCATATTTGGCATCTGCTAGTCCTTAGACTCAAATACTTAATAGCTGGATGGTGAGGAAGGATTAAAAGTTCAAAATAGGCAACAAAGACAATCTTGGTTTTCATTTCTTCAAATATCAAACTTGAGTGGTTGAATATCTTACAAACATTATCAACTTGGATAAAATACTGTGCATATTTCTCTGGATGTTAATATGAGAACAAACAAGAATCGGCAATAGATGGAATGTCAAGGGGTAATGGGTGGAAGAGGAAAAAAGTGAACCTGCCTGGTCAACTCTTTGTAGCTTGTGATATCCAGAAGCAGGGGTGGGATTCAAATTTCTTAACAACTAGTTCTGTGGGCATGGCCTAATTTGTGGTTATGGCTTGGTGGTTGTGGCTTGCTGAATGGATGTGGCTTGGTGGTCACATAACTGGCTGATCATGGCTTGTATGTAAATATTATAAATATTTATGTAAATATTGAATTTTTATTTTAAACAAGAGCAACATTTACCCAAAATCAGGTGAAGCAGGCAGGCATATTGAGCTGCTCACAGAATCACAGATTCACTCAGAAATCTATCTTTCTGCAATCTGAGTCTGCACTGAAAAATAGAAGATTCAGTCCTAAGGAAGGCTCAGCTCTGCTTTTAGGTTAGCTAGAAAGCAAGAAATCCAACAATTTCTTGCTTTCTAGGTAATCTAAATCTCCCGGCACAGCAGAACAGCTGATGGTCAGGAGAAAAAAAGGAAAAATAGCAACTTACTAAATGTAGGCAAGTTTAATGGTGCGCATACCAGGTAAGGAGTGAGTGGGAGGGGAAGGGCCAGCCAGTAGCACGATTTGCCAGTTCTCCGAACTGCACAGAATCATAACAACCAGTTCTATAGAACCGATCCAAACAGGTAGAATCTCACCTCTGTCCAGAAGACTTTGAGAGGATTCATGCATGAGACCCTTCTGGCTGTGGATGATGAATAGGAAATCAAACCACCTGGAAAATATCAGGATGGAGAAGGTTGTCCCATAGATGTTCTTCAGAGAAAAGCTTGGAGGCTAGCATTAGTCTAATTTTATTTGTTTATTCATTAAAATTTATACAGTTGTCCAACTTACCAACAATGATTCCGGTTGGCTTACAAAGATAAAAACCCAAGATAAAAACAATAAACCCCCATCCTCCTAATAACAACAATCAAATGAGCTTCTTGATGGGCTCCATTCTACTCTAGCGTCCCTAGGCCTATTGGAAAAACCAGATCTTAAGGGACTTGCAAAAGAATGTCAAAGTGGGGGGGGGGGGCATTCTTATATTTGTGGGAGGGAGCCACTGTGGAGAAGGCACTTTTGGGGCCCTACCATATGGACACTGTTAGCAAAGGACACCTGTAGCATTCCCTGCCTCCCTCCTCTGGTGGGTTGGATGGATATGACCAGGATAAGATGGTCCTTTAAATCAGGGCTCGCCAACCTTTTGGACCTCAGGGACCACCAAACTCATAATTTTAAATCCTGCGGACCAGAGACCCTAGGAAAATCCCAAAAAACTGCTTTCCTTGCATTCAGCCAAAATCAGAAGAAGAAAGAAGAAGAAAGAAGCAGAAAGAAGCAGCCCGGTGGCCAGGCCAGGCGCGTGGAGTGAGTGGAACAAGTTCCCCCCTCCACCCTTCCCCCCCCCCACTACCAGTGTGAGATCTTATACATTATTGAATAATAATAAAAATCATAGATCCAATCTCACTGTGTCATCTCTTGGAATGCTCACCTTGTTTTCACCTACAAGCAGACATATGATGCACAATTTTGAAAATGGTACGGAGCTGGTCTGACCAGTTATTTCCCTGTAAAAAATGTTCAGTGTGTTTCTGGGTTGTAGAGAAAAGGGCAGTTAGAATTTAGCTTATTGATGTGTGATTCTATCAGGAAATAAGAAACCAAAAGCCATTTGGATGGGAACAATTGACTTTAAGCCAGTTTTATCTTACTTAAGTCACAAGCAATGGATCTAAAGTCTAGAAGTCTGGCACAAATAGCCTGCCGACTGAGTCAGTAGAGTGATGCATTTACAAGCCAGTTAGGAAATTCAATTTGAGAATGATATTTGATAAGAGTGCCTGGCAGAATGAAAAATCAGATCTGTGAAGACAATTAATGGTTTGCTCTCCTGTTAAGTTCTGGTTCCTGGCAATTGAGAAAGCAACAGCAGCAATAGAAATAGAATCAAATAAACTAAATCAAATGAATCCTTAGAATCGTAAGGACATGAAATACAATAATTAGGAGGAAAAACCAAGGCATGAAAATGCAACAAACTCGTAGGACCTCAGAAAGAATCCTATCTGTAATTATCTGGAAATATGAATCAGATATGAAAAGATATCAGTTTCAGATTTAAAAAAAAACAACAACAGTATAATGAACTTGATTACTCAGAAATTTCTTCCGGCAAGTGAATTATATTATTATAGTCAAAATACTATATTAACATATAAAAGAAAAAATCCCCCCCAATATGCCTTGTTATGACTGGCATTTAATAATAGACTATAGTAGATTTTATTACAGACCATGTCGCCATAGTTTTTAAATAATTGATACTGTAACAATTTAAATTAAATTTATATGCTGCCTGACTCCCAGCAACTCGGAGTGATAATATTTATTAATATTCTACTGATTGAAAATTTATTTGGGATCAGACAGAGAAATCACCATCACACAGCTTAATCTGAATGAGAGTATTAGTGCATAAAGTATAGATCTCCAAGAAGAGAGCATTTGGTCACGTAGGTCAAATCAAACCCTTGGAAGATTCTGGGAAAGGTTAACAGTGTAACCAAGATGACGTTGAACAAGGTGGTCATTATGATCAGTCTTAAAGTTCTCTTCGCATTTCGAAGGACATGAGATTGCAATCTGGACACTTGCCAACTGGCAAACTAATGATTGCCAACTCATGCAATCATGATTTGAGCCCTTCTCTGCCACAGCCTTGCTTCATTCACTGGTGTGGAGATGAAAATCTCATTCAATGGCAATGGATGAGCTCACCCAGCAGCCTCCTGTAGATGTTGAATAGGAGCAGAGGAAGCACTGAACCAGGTGAAACCACTCCACACAATAGGGGCACTCCCCCTTCAATCATCACTGAGATTGACCCTGAAGAAAGGAGGCAAGTCAGTATAACACAATGCTTCCCATACCTTCTGAGCTTATCCGGAAGGATACCATAGTCAATGGTACTGAAAGCCACAATAAGCTCAAGTAAGGCAAGGATGGATGCATCATCCCCACCCAGCCCCCTCACAAGAGATCAGTCAAAAGTGTGACGAATTGCATTTCCATCCAATACCTAGAGGTCTGAATCTTTGATAAAAGGCATCCAGATAACTGACTTCATCTAAGATCCTCTGAGGCTGTTGCACAACTGCCTTCCATCTCACTCCTCTAGGAAACAGCCTGAACAGGTCCCAAAATCAAGTCCAATCTCCATCTCAGTGAGTGCCATCCCAAAATGTTCCTGTAACACAACAAATCATAAAATTACAAGGGTGGCCAGCCAGTCCATAACCCCTGGTCTCTTTACCATGTTAGTAGAAGTTGTTGGAAAATGCCAGGAGTCTTTTGCACATTTGACAGTGTGTATAATCAAGGTAACTAAAAATAAATGTCACTTGTACAGGCACAGTCAAGATCATTTTACGATGCTTCTTTGCCAGTTTCTAGAATGTTATGATGTTCAACGTTCCAACTTACAGCAGGGTGAAAACCTTATTACTTTCCAAAAGTGCAGTTGACTATTGGCTTCTATGTGGGAAACTTTGAAAAGCATATATGAAAGGGTTTCTGTTGTAATAGCACATCATGTTTCAATATTTTGGTATCACCATAGCCAGTTGCCAGTTCTCTGTTCCACCCCTCTTCTATCTATCTATCTATCTATCTATCTATCTATCTATCTATCTATCTATCTATCTATCTATCTATCTTCTATCTATCTTCTATCCATCTATCTATATCTATCTATCTATCTATCTATCTATCTATCTATCTATCTATCTATCTATCTATCTATCTATCATCTAGCCATTCATCTAGCCATCCATCCATCCATCTTCTTTCTATCTATTATCTATCTATCTATCTATCTATCTATCTATCTATCTATCTATCTATCTATCTATCCATTCATCTATCCATCCATCCATCCATCTATCTTCTATCATCTATCCATCCATCCATCATCTAACTGTATCTATCTATCTATCTATCTATCTATCTATCTATCTATCTATCTATCTATCTATCTATCTATCTATCTATCTATCATCTATCCCTACCTACCTACCTACCTACCTACCTACCTACCTACCTACCTATAGTCTTATCTCTCTCTGTCTCTGTCTTTCTCCCCCCATTACCTACCTATCTATGGTATCTATTTTTGGAATTTTAGTAAGGTTTTCTGAGAAGAAGAAGAAGAAGCTTACAGCAATGGTCTGACTTATCTTCCCTCGCCGTCACATTCCCACCCAAACTTTTGCTAGATTTTGGGAGAACAACCATTCCTTGTAACGCCCAGGCACCACTTTCACATAATAACCCTGCACACCATTAAAGTCACCTTGCAGGTCAGTAGACAATTCCTGTAAAAGAAATCTCACAGAGCATGGGATTCACAGAGTGTGGGCCACAGTGAAGGTTGGATGTGGCTAGTAGAACACAGCTTAGCCATATGTGTTTTTCAGCTATGGGAAAGTAGGCAATTACGCATAACTTTTTTTTTCAATTCTGGCACAGTTTGATTGACATTCTCCAGCTCTAAATCTTTAGAGACATAAATGAGAGTACATGTATTTAAAAATCTGAATTTGTTTTGTATCAGCTTAAAAAAAAAAGATTTCTAAGGGACACGAGCAGGGAATGTTGAAGGCACCACAGGAGCAAGGAACCATCTTATTTATCATTCAGCAGCCTTAGCAACATCATCTGGCTTCCAGGAAGGAAACTACAACAAAACACTATTTTCTCAGCATCACCATATGGTAACTCTTGGTAGAAGAAAATAGCAATTTTTCAGAATCTAGTCATGAATGCAACAATCTCATCCAATATTTTAGCTGAATGCAGAATCTGAACTGAGGCTCTTTGCAGGAGTGATATTAGTTGGGCAATAATTTATGCCCCAAATACATACAGAGTGGTGATAAATTGTAGTCATAGAGATCGGCAATCAGAAATAAAGCCTTTGTCTTCTCAGGGAAACCAAATACTCCTTGCTTCCATATGCACATAGCTACAGTATATATAAAAAGGAAATAAGTAATCATACTACAGAAAGGATGGAAAGAGAGCATCTAATCCACCACTCACCAAGGGCTAGAATCCACTACTACAATATGCCCAATATATGGTCAACCGGAGAAGAATTATCACTCCCCCCACAACAAATTTAGAGTTGAAAGAGCTCCTGCTGTTGAGACATTCTTCTTGATACCCAGTCAAAATTGACTGTCTTGTGATTTAAACCAATGGTTTCTTGTCTGATATTCTAGAGCAACTCTGATTTATCCTGTCTAATTCAAATATTTGAAGATAGCTGTCATATCTCCCCATAGTCTTCTCCAGGCTAGACAGACTAATGCCACCAACCATTCCTTGTAAGTTTTTCCTTCCAGCATTTTATTAACTTGATTACTCTCCTCTGTTGTAGTCCTGCTTGTCAACATGTTTCCTAAAATATAGTGCCAGAACTGGATGCTACATGCTAATCTCGTTAATGCTGAATAGAGAGGACCAATGACTGCTCTTGATCTTGATACTAATAGTTAAGACGCAGTTTAATCAGTTTTTCAAATTAGAATAGGGAAGCCACCTCTTTCTTAAATTAGCCTTCCTATGAAATCATTTGTTATATGGGGATATATGAATAAAGGGAGATAGTCATTATCAACCCTTGGATTTAGGAATAAAACCCACAGCAAGGAAATGTTTAGTGCAAGGGTCTTCAAATTTGGCAAGTTTAAGACTTGTGGACTTCAACTCCCAGAATTCCTGAGCTAACATGACTAGAGGAGGAATTCTGGGAATTGAAGTCCACAAGTCTTAGAGCTGTCAAGTTTGAAGACCCCTGGTTTTGTGCATCAAATCAGTCAGGTGGATTTGAGTGTAAAGTGTAAGCAAGTATGAGGGGGATGGATTTTGATATTTTGGAATTAAAATTCAGGAACTCAAATAGATTTCTTCTCCCTTTCTTTGGTCTGATGAGTAGATTAATTACTTGACCAAATGATACATTGGAACTTGAGGAGCCTGTTATCAGCAATCTCACAAAATGGCTGCCCTGGGGTATCTTTCTTAATCACTAGATGGCAACCCAAGTAGACACGCAGCTTGCAAGTAACCCATTTAGCAGAAGAAGGACCGGGGAGATTGTTCCCCCCTACTCTTCTAATTCCCAGGTTCTCTTCTATTCCTGAGTATTCCAACAAAGCCACTGGGTGGTGTTGGTAACGGCATAACAAGGGTCCCCTCAGTTACAGACAACACATGGCCTACCTGCTATTGATATTTTGCTTATCATAATACAAGTTGCCTGGATACAGTTGTTCCAAAATGATCTATAAATAATGGTTTTTATCTCAGTTTCTGTTTTTGAGCAACTGAAGTGTGGGATTGCATGCTGTGCTACACTATGGTATGAGCAATGTGAAATTTACATTAGAAATCAGATGGAATAAAACGGTCGTTTACTTAGATATTCTTGGCTTAATCAGCTGCCAAATTTTTCCACTTCTTAATGACGCTCTGTAGCTACAGCCTAGCTATCAGTGGAAAGCTGTATATTTAGAAATTCACTGGTTAAGCTAGGAGAGAATGTTAACTTCCACTAGAGAACCAGTCAGTTTGGGGTTAAGGCATCAGGCTAAAAATTGGGTGACTGTGAGTTCTAATCCATAGGCATAAAGCCAGATGGGAACTTTGAGCCAGGCGATCACTCTCAGCTATAAGAAGCGGGCAAGTGCAAACTACTTCTTAAAAAACTTGCCAAGAAAATTGCGGAGTCCAAGAGATCGCCAGGAATCAAAACCAATTCAAAGACATTAAAAAAAAAAAATCTTCAGCCCAGATTATTGTAAAATGCTCTGCCTGCTCCTACCTTTTCAGAAAGCTGGGCAACTGTGCTTGATCTAAAGAATAATTTTAAAGAAAGACATACCCAGCAGGTGGTGAGATGAGAAAGAGTGCAATAAAGCAATTGTATTGTAGGTAGCTTCCTTGCTGTTGATTTTGGGCCTTTCCACTGCTTCCTTATGTCATACTCATCACTGAGATGAGATCCTATTCTAGTTAGTGCTTAAAGAAGCCACTCCGAATTGATTTCGGGGTGTGAGATTGCAGCAGGGGTGGTATTCAGCAGGTTCTGACCAATTCTGGAGAACCGGTAGTGGAAATTTTGAGTAGTTCGGAGAACCGGTGGTAACCTTCCCCCAGGAGTGGGATGGGAATGGAGATTTTACAGTATCCTTCCCCTGCCATGCCCACCAAGCCACACCCACCAAGCCACATCACATCCACCACACCCACAGAGCCGGTAGTAAAAAAATTTGAATCCCACCACTGGATGGGAGAAGGAAGGAAGGAAGGAAGGACTCTATTGAGGATGGATATTTTTCTAAAGATATTTTAATTAAGTTGCATAATAATATAAAAACAGACTTACTGAGTCATGCCAAAGGACTGTCTAGTCCTGGATACTCTGTCACACAGGGGTGAACCAATTGTGTGCAGAAAATTAACAAAGAATAATATTGTGAGAAAGGCTGAAAAAATTCTCTCCATATTATTTCATCATCTAGTTTGCCATGGAAAATAAATGTGTATCTATCCCGGTTCATGGTAGAAAGTCAATCTATTATGATAAGTCAGGGGGCACCCTCTCCTATTTTAAAAAGGAGTGGGGAGTAGCAGTGATGCCTGAAACCAAGGTTTGTTGTATCTCATATACTATATCTCATTAAATATGTTCATATAATTTAATAATTATTCCAATCTTATGAGTACAAGTATGCATCCAATGTACTTATGTTGTTGTACAGCACTTAGTATCTTGGCCTATTCCAGATTTAAAACAACCTGTGCAAGAAGAAATAATTGCAAAAAATTAGCTATATGTTTCAGAACAAGTATTTAGTAGGACCATTTTTTTTAAAACTGTAAAGGTCAAAAAGGCAATTCAAAAAGCACTTACACTTCTGAAAATCCTATTTTAAATATAACACAGCTGCTTAATTAATCTTTTAAAAAATTATATCTTCGCAAGTAAATTGAACAAACCAATAAGTAAAGAGATAAATAAGCATTAGGAACTATATGAAGTCATGTAGTTTTTCTAGTAATATTATGCAAATTTTCTTCTTCTATGACATTCTTCAACTTTCCAGTTTTGTCTATGGTTTCTGGTCATATTATTAACCAGGCCAGGGTCTCTAATTTGTTTCAAAATCAACTAGGTGCTGCCATTTGCCATGATATATAAACCAAAGATTTCTCCCATCTTCTATGATAAACCATAGACTGTCATCTCTCTCTTTCTTTCGTTCTCTCTCTCCCTCCCTCCCTCCCTCCCTTCCCAAGCAAACTATGAAGTTTAATGCATTTCGTGAATGTTGTCTAAAGCTATCAGAAGATTGAACAATATATATGGTCTACATTTAATAAGTGTAAATATGACATCAATTCCATATCATATTAATGTTGATCTTGTTTTTCTCTTTTGCCTAGTTTTTTTTTCACCATTGTAGTTTTATGTTTTACAATAATCAGTGATGTATTGTTTGTTCGCTTTACTTCACTAATAAGCATTTAAAAATGTAACTTGTACAATGCAGCCTTGTTTTAAAATGATACTCTGGTTCATATTGGCTGAGGAATTCTAGGAGTTGAAATCCACAAGTCTTAAAGTTGCCAAGTTTGGAGACCTCTAACTTAATGTATGAACAAGACAACTAAAGCTTATTCACAGGACTTAGCAAAATCTAAAATGTAAACCAATATCACAACATTTGAACTTCATGTGGCTGATGGCTGATGGCTGATTATCATGACTCTAATTTTGGTTGTAATCAACTTTATGCCTAAGTTGAATTTATATAAATATTAAATATATGGAGAAAACCATATTTCCTATGGAGATTGGGTATAGATCTCTTTTTGTGGGAGATCAATATATAGGCAACCTGATGCCTTCTAATTGGGCATGGACTTATAGAACAATAGAGTTGGAAGTGACCATGGAGTTTGAATACTCCAATTGCTATTCAGTGAAGGAAAACTCACCACACCATGAGGCAGTTTGACAGCTCATACAATAAGGAACATCCTCCTTATGTTTTAACTTGAACTTCTTCCTTTATAGTTTTTAATCCTGGTTTTGGTTCTGCCCTCTGGAGAAACAGAGACATTCTGCATGGATGAAAAATACCTAGTTGCATTCAGATATTTGAACTCTGCTATCCTGTCACCCATACAGATCTTTTTGAAGCTTGTTTCTTTCATCTAAAGCCAGTTTGCTCTGCTTTGTATCATCTGCAGTCTTGTGGCCTTGTGTCATTTGCAGCCTGTGGTGCTTGCTGATACCTCTGTCCATAGTGAATGGATGCATTAAAAAAAATGAAGTGGGCATTAATGAATATTCTTTGAGTTTGGTCATTCAATCAACTGTAAGCCCATCAAGTATCACTTAATCCATTTTATGAAGGGAAATATTGTAAGGCATTATTTGCAGAGGTCCAGGAACACTTACATCAGCATTATCCAGATCTATTAAACTAATAAAGCCATCAACTGGGGAAAGAAGGTTAATCTGGCACAATTTGTTTATAGTGTGCTGGTAATGCTCACAAATATCCTGCCTGATTATTTCTTTGAAACATTGCCCAGTCTAGACATCAGGCTGACAATCTGTAGTTTCCTGGGTACTTCTCCTTCTTCTCCTTTTTAAAGATGATTGTGAGAGACTGTGGGGTGGCTTGGAGAAGAAAGACAAGAAATAGCAGGCGAGCCAGTTGTCAGCTTATTTTATAAACAACTCAGCTTTGCTACAGAGAAATCTATGAGAAAGCATTTCAAAGTATTCAAAGAGATTTTGCCTTAATGAACCCTCTATAAATGATATTGGGACAATCCTATTACAGTTTCTGGATTCTGTATTTACCCCAACTGGCCTTAAGAATACCTTACTTGACCCCACTCCTAAAGTTGGGCTCCCAAAAACTGGAAGGGAGTAAATTTTGTGGAGATTGACAATGGCAATGGAATTTATTTTTTATTTTTTTATTTGATTTGTCAATCGCTTACAAGATAATAGATATAAGTATAAACATAGTTATGAATACATGAAATTGATACATATAAGAAAAATAAAAAGAAACAATAGGACAGGGACGGTAGGCACTTTGGTGCATTTATGCACGCCCCCCCCCCACAGACCTCTTAGGAAAGGGGTGAGGTCAATAGTAGACAGTCTAAGGTTAAAGTTTTTGGGGTTTGGGGAAGAAACCACAGAGTCAGGTAGAGTATTCTAGACATTGACCACTCTGTTGCTGAAGTCGTATTTCCTGCAATCAAGTTTGGTGTGGTTAACCTTGAGTTTGTATCTATTGTGTGCTCTTGTATTGTTATGGCTGAAGCTGAAGTATTCATTGACAGGTAGGACATTGCAGTGTATGATTTTATATATTATACTTAAATCGGACCGAAGGCGGCATAGTTCTAGGTTTTCTAGGTCTAGAATTTCAAGTCGGGTGGCATAAGGTATTCTGCAACAAGTAGAGGAATGCACAAGTACTTCTTGTGAAATATTTCTGGACTTTTTCAACTGCGTTAATATCAGATATGTAATGTGGGTTCCAGACTGATGAGCTGTATTCAAGTATTGGTCTAGCAAATGTATTGTATGCTCTAGTTAGTAGTGTGATATTACCAGAGAAAAAGCTACATAGGATTAGGTTAACAACTCTTAATGCCTTTTTGGCTGTGTAGTTACAGTGGGCTCTAGCACTTAGATCATTAGAGATGAGTACTCCAAGGTCCTTGACAGAGTTTGGATCATCAACAAGGTCTTGACTATTCAGCTTGTATTTTATTTTCTGATATTTTTTTTTGCCAATATGTAAGACAGAGCATTTATTTGTCGAGATTTGAAGTTGCCATTTATTTGACCATTCTGATACATAGTCGAGGTCTTTTATGAAGGGTAGCAGTATTTTCTGTGGTGTTGAATAGCTTTACATCATCAGCTATTCAACACCACAGAAAATACTGCAAATTCTCTCTTCTCCAGTCTTCTGGAACTTCACTGGTCCTGCAGGAGTTCTCAAAGATTACTTAGAACGGTTCTGTGATTCACTAATTCGTATGGTTTCCTGGGATGCAACCCATCTGGCCCTGGAGGATTGGATTCATTTTAATTAGTTAAGTTCCTTCCCCTTGTCTATCTAAGCCACAGCTTCTTGTTCTTCCAGCAATATAATCACTATTAGATAGGACTCCATTTCGCTTTGATCTGTATCTATCTGGTATATTATAGAAAACATATCACAGTTTTCATGGCTGTTTTCATTTGGAGCATCCAACAGGTAGTTTAACAGAATAAAAAAAAAATAACAGAGTTGAAAGGGACCTTTTAGGTCATCTAGTCCAGCCCCCCCACCCAAGCAGGAGACCCGACACCATTTCTGACAGAGGGCAGTCCAGTCTTTTCTTAACTAGTTCTTGACTTACGATCCACATTTGAGCCCCAATTTTCCATTGCTAAGCAAGACAGTTATTAACTGAGTTTTGCCCCATATTGCAATCTTTTTTGCCAGAATTGTTATGTGAATCACTGCAGTTGTTAAGTTAGTAACACGGTTGTTAAGTGATTCTGGCTTCCCCATTGACTTTGATTGTCAGAAGGTCACAAAAGTTCTGCATGCTGCAACCGTCATAAATACATGACAATTGCCAAGCATCCACATTTTGATCACGTGACCATGGGAATGAGGCATTGGTTATAAGTATGCAAAATAGTCGTGTCACTGTTTTCAATACCATTGTAACTTTGAATGGTCACTAAATGAATGGTTTTAAGTCAAGGACCAGTTGTAATAGAACTTGGCTTTCAAGTCAAGCAGTGTTGTTTGTTTTATAGCTTACACCATGTAATGCATATCTTTGATGCGGCATTCAGAACTTTTTTTTTGATCTGTAGTCCTTTTCGTTTTTACTTTGCAATATTTTGTGGACATGTTTGGCTTTCACTTACGTAAATTAAGTTCAATTTATCTGAAAGTAAGATCAGAGTCAACAATTTTTTTAAAAAAATGAAATCTTTGCTCATTTTATAGTCTTTTTTTAAAAAATTGTGCAATAAACTGCATAATGAACAGACACTATCTGTGTTTCCAGATTAAATTACTGTCTGGCTCTATATGAATACATGAACGCTTGTAATTTAGTGTGATTTTTCAGGATATGTACAACTGTTATCAAGACAAATTGTTCTCTTGACTCCCAAGAAATATATGAGCAAGATAAATCTGCATATCTCTTAAAATGTGTCATTTCAGGGATATTTT
The DNA here is from genome assembly GCF_049901715.1 of Pseudonaja textilis. NCBI lineage: Eukaryota > Metazoa > Chordata > Lepidosauria > Squamata > Elapidae > Pseudonaja > Pseudonaja textilis. The sequence continues at coordinate 178,410,092 of NC_141991.1, forward strand.
TCTTGGAGACAGGTGAAGCAAAGTAATTGTAAATGCAAATAGATTTAGATTTTCAGAATCACCATACGTAGAACAGGCTGATTATCTGAATGCAACAGAATGGAAAAGTAACATCAGATCTGGCATTTCCAAGTACTGGTTTTCAGCAGTTGACTTAACTGACTGTCTAAAATGTGTTGTAGGTGCAGTAAATTACTGCAGTGTAGTAATAGCTATTGTTCTGGATCAGGAATATACATTTTTGTGGTTGAGGATCAAATTTCCTCTTTGAACTGCATGCCAGGATTCTACCATTTTGAATTTAGTTAATTAAATGTTATGAACCGATATTCTTAAAAAAATTTAAAAGTTGTAATATTCCTGTTCTGTATACTAACATTCCCTAGTAATTGTTGGAGAACCTTGAGGAGTAGCTCTGTTTATATGTATCAGCTCTATATCCTCTTGCTCAGATATAAATTCTTCTGCCTAGCACCATCCTCAAGAAATCTTTAGGACACAATACCCCTGTTTTGCTCACTGAAATGGATCACGGGAGGAAGAAATGTTGTACAAGCTTCAAAACTGATGTAGATTGGTCTAATTCATATCATTTGATTCTGTGACAGGGAGATAAATTTAGTTCCAAATACTGTATCCCCAATTTTATTTGGGACTAAATGAAATATATGTGGTCAGTTCAAACCATTCTTTAATATGTCGACTGTCTTTCAAGTATTTATGATGAACATAAAATCCTAGAGAGGCCCCTTTGATGAAATGTAGTTTGCTGCTCTCATAAAATGTAAGTAAAAGGGTTCACAGAAGACTTCCTACTAAAGAAAGCAGCTTACCTTACAGAGACCTTACAAAGAAAAGGGAGGAAGAGAAATGGGAATCAGAGGATGGTTGAAGGGAATAGACAAGTTAGGGAAAGAATGCAGAACATGGCTTTTGATTATTTTTTTTTCTCCTAGCAGTTATGGTTAGAGGGGACTGTTGTATCTGAGGTAGGATGGTGTTGCATTTGCATGTAAGTTGGCCCTTGGCATAGGATATCATAGAAAGAAAAATCCAGTCCGGTTCCAAGCTAGGAGAAAAATGCTGGAAATATAATGGAGGCTGGCTACAAGGAAAAAAGGTCTCTATTTATTTGGTTTTCCAGAAACTTCAGTGACAGCAGCATGTTTCTGGGGTGGCTGACAAAATGGCTGAGTGAGTGGATGGATTTTTATAGGATTCTGGGGTTTGGTGATTGAAATACTCCAGGGGGGTTGTGCAAGGTCCCCTTGTGTCTTTTGCTATTTCAATGGTGGTGGGTTAATCCTGTTATGTCCTAAAGGCCATGCCCTGTCCTTAAAATTTGGGTGGGGGGATGTACATTCTTAATCCCATCAGCTCCAGCCTTCTGTGGGAGCTTGTGGCTGAAGGCCTTTTTTTTAATGAACAGATCCCCAATCTTTCTGAATGGATACAAAATCTCCAAAAGACCTGTCTCTTTTTGCTTGGCTCTTTTCCTATAACAGGAAGACTGGGGCTTCTTTCTGTCTTTGTTAAGATTGTTCTCCATTTCTCCTTTGGGGAAATATAATCTTCTGCCTCTTTTAATATCCCCCAAAATATTTCATTCTCTGGTGGTGGTGGTGATGGTGAGTTTCCCACAATATGCTGTGCTGTTAGACCAGGAAAGAAGAAAAACCAGAGAGGGGTGTGTGTTGTTAGAATGGAGCAATTGGAAGCATTCTGAGCCACTCTTTGATCTTCTTTACCATAGAGATGTGTCAAAGAATTTCTTTCTAGAAATCATTATTTCTAGAATAATCTATGGTTTCCTGCCTGATTCCATTCATTTTTTTTTTACCCTGGTCTTTTGCCAGCTTCTGAGTCTCCATGCACACCAAAGTTGGTCTTGCCCTATTTTTGTAGAGTTAACTTGCTAACATACTGAGTTCAACCCTCTTTGAAGTAATTCCTTTGCAATATTGTGCTGTGTTGAAAAATGTTACATACAAGCAAAGCTTCTCCCTAAAAGCAGCTGAAAGTGGCTTCGCTTCGCATAAAGGGAAAGGAGGCGGGGGAATTCCGAATGGAGCAGTTGGCAACGTTCCAAGTCCGCTTCTCCAATAAGATTTATTGGGGGTTTATTTTTTTTTGGAATTGGTTTCTGCAGCCCCTGGTCTGATGCCGGCCATTTTCAAACTTTCATTTCCTGTTCGTCACCCCCAGAAATTTGGGGCAATTCTTTTTGAGTTCAGGAGAATTATTCTGCTGAGATGCTCCTTTAAATAATTTTTTTAGCACAGTCTGCTGGGTTGGAAAGAATAAAAACAGTGGAAGGAAAAAAAATCCATATAAAGGGAAGGGAAGATAATGGTAATCCTCATGATGAAATTAATCGTTCTGCAATCAAACAGGGAGGAGAGAATTTGCTGAGGTGCCTCTTTGAGGAGAAATTACTGGTATCATGTGCTCATTATTCGTAAGATTTTTTCAGTAAAACTTTTGTTAGAAACATAAACACTGATAGCAGACAAAGACCTACTGGTCCATTGAGTCTGCCCTTTTGAGTATTTTTTTTGAATCTTTTTTATTTATTATTTTGTAATTATTAATTTTTATTAATTGTATTATTTTATTGTATGTATGTATATATGTATGTATTTATGTTGGGTGATAGATGTGTTTATCAGAAGCTGTTTAAATTCAGTTACTGAGAATTGTCCCACTACCTCTGCTGGAAGATAGTCCCAAACTCCCACTCCCCTTTCTATATAATACTTATTAACATTAGTTTTCAACTTCTGTCAGTATGATTCCTACTCTATTCAGTATTATTCCAACTAAGTGGTCCTTTGAGTAAGTAAAAGGACTCCACCCAACATTTAGGGTACTATAAGATCAGGAAAAGAATGAATAAGAAAAGGAAGAACATCAATACAAAATTAAATGTCTGGAGAGAGAAAAAAGCAGGAAGTAAAGAGAGAAATAAAACCTTCTAGCTTTTCTGTGGTGTCTGAGAAGACTGAAATAATCCATAAAATTATCAACCAAGTCTGACTCTAATCAAAATCTGAGCTCAAATAAATCAGCTGGGCAGTCAGCTGCCTGCTGAGGCTCACAGACACTCCACTATTTTAATCTTGTATTAGTTTTCTTCCAGAAGCCAGATTATATATTTATTAAATGAATAAATAGATGGACCAAATGATTGATGCTGTCAAGCTCTTTATTTTTAAAAGAAGGATACTGCATTGGTGAACTTGAGGTTAAATTATATTAATATATCTTTCCTTGCAGGATAGATTGGGAAATGGCTTCAAAATGCACTATAAAGGCATGACAATGTCTGCCAAAATTGGTTGAAGTAAACAATAAGCCAGCAATTTTAGTTATTTTAGCACAAGCTAATAACAGTCAATTTAGTTTTCTTCACTTCCTCACTTTCCCAGTCTAAGCTTATTACTGCTTTTCTTTAAAAAAAAGTCTGCATGAAATATTTATATCTGTAAACACATCTTTTAACCAATATCATTTTTTCCAGGTGAATTTCCTCATCTAATGGAGCTTTGTGCCCAATTTCCCTAATAGATGTATTTTTATGCTTCCTTTTTTTAAGTTTGAACTTCAGTTTGAAATGTGAAATACTGTTCTATCTGTATGTATTATTCTAGTTTGCATATAAGAAGTTTGAATTTAATACACTGATATGTGAACTGGACAAATTTCTTGCCAGAAATTTACCCAGGAAAGAGCTTCCTAAAACATTATAGATTATAAAAGGACTGTAGGTAGCAAGTTTGACTATATAGTATTAGTGATATGATGTCCAGATTTTTATTCTGATGATTGATCATCCATAGGGCATATTCTCTAAGTGTTTTTGTCCGTGACAGATTATAAACATACATTATAAGATGTAATTTATAAGATGTTATATCATTTACAAAAATCATAAAATTTTCCTGGCTCTTACTCACTCTCCCTATTTAGGTAAAGATCACTAAAATGATCATTTTCAGACCAGTTCCTGAAATAAAACTTATAGGGTAATTGATTTGAATTGAATTTCTGTGTTCCAGTAGCCTTGTACAGAATTGTAGTCTTCCAGTCTCTTTAAAGTCCTCCTCTATACATATATCACTATACACCACTCTGAGGAAGATAGGCAATTAAGAAATATGAAATATAAATATATTTCATGAGATATGCAGAACATGGGTATGAGTGACAGATCTTCTCTATCATAGTTTGTGTAGCCGCAACTTACTTCAATTCTGCAAACAAGTTGCATCTGTTTTACTTCAATGTGTGTTTGGTCCCAGCTGTCTCTAGATATTTATACTAGACTTTATCTTGGGATAATTTGAGTTGATTTTTATTTTTTATATTATTTTGATCTAGCTATTTTATTTTAGTTTTTATTTCATGCAGTTACCACTGACAGCCCTTTGGAATTCAAACAATTACAACTACTGTAAATAAAATGACAAACGAATATAGAAACCACAAGTCATTTGTTCATATTTACGTTCATTTACCTAACTTCAAAGGAGGGAAAAACTCATGGACAAACATATAGAGTAAAACAGGCAAACAAAATGACTACATTGAGGCTACCAGTGATGGATTGTGTGTTCACATATGGATAAAATTAGTTCTTCAAACCCTCCTAGAACAGATAAAGAATGTAATGTAAATGTTTACTATAATCAAAATTGCTTTGCTATTTTTGAAAATCAATTTCACTTCTAAGTAAACATGTAGCATTATCTTAAGGATAAAAACCGAATTGGCATGCTATCATATGGCATGCCTCTGGTGACTATTATAGAAGGAGGAGGAATTTCATATTTTCCAAATCAATTGGATTCTCATTTATAAGCAGTGTTGCTTTTAAGATAGCCCTATTAAGATAAGTTCCCAATGGAACAAACTTACCATTCATCAAGCCGATATAAAAGTTATGCTGCTTGTTATAAACTTAAATCTGGAAAATTAAAACAAATTCTCTAACTGGCAATTGGACTTTCTGATTGAAAAATGAAAGAGAATTTTCTCAAATTTCTGAGACTTCAGTTTAAATTGTGTATATGTATTTTATGAGTTTATGACAAAAGTTATACAAAGCAAAACATTCATTTCACTCCCACTCCAAATGCACAATTTAAGTTCAGCTAATCTATCCAAATCTATTGCTACTTCTGATAAATAATTTTAAATACATACAAAATACATGTATTCATTACATGTATTAAATACATGTATTCAAATTCAGTATAACCATTCAAGATATACCAGTTTTTCAAACCAAAGAACAGTAAATTATTGTTTCCAGACATTCTTGAAATTGACCAAAGAACAAATTTTGACAACTTAATATAGCCCCAAAATACTAATTTTGATTTAAATCAATTGATATTATACCCAGAAAAGGGTCTGCTCTAGTCATTATTTTTGGCATAGAAAACTCAAGTTATTCAATTATTATTAACTTCAGAAAATGTATTTCTCCATGCTACACTTAGGAGACATTTCCAATAATAATTTTTCTCTGATGCTTATTCTAGAGAGGATACTTTGTATTGGAATTGTATTTGGAAAATAGGCAGATTTTGGATATCAATCCCTCTCCCATTACTTAAATTCAGTTTTTTAAAGAGTGATATTGCTTCAACCAGTGGGTGTTATTGGAAAAGAACTGGAGTCATTTTTGGAGAACATATTCTTCTTGAAACACTTTGGAGAAAACCAGCTTAAAACATATGGTTTTTATTTTAGATCAAATGTTTTTTTGTGTGTTTGATTTAGATTGTCACAACCATTTATTTGTATCACAGGAACAATAATTTGGGGAGGTGGTTTACATAATCTCCGCTTTGCTTGCAATTGCATGAGAAACCATCATAAAGTATTCTGAATTATTTGCAGTTGGTTGGTATTTTAAAGTGTTCACTAAAATGATGAACAGCTTCAGTTGCAGGACGCTCATCAATATGAGGAATTCAGGTTACATATTCTTAATCTATTTGGCTTCTACAGTAAGCTGAAGGAATGAAAAACTGTATTAAGTTGTTTCAGGGTGTGTGTTTAAATTGATTTATGAGCTCAAAGATGTTGAAGAAATGCATTTAGTGATTTGAAACGAATCTTTCTCTATCCTACACCTACTGATTATGAGATCATTTGGGGTATGTTGGGAATTAACATTAAATTATCACTTCGTTTTTCATTTCAGGCACTGTGGTACTTCATCAGACATATTTCATTCAGTAGAGAAATTGTTGTTTTCAGTAAATAAAATGAGTTCATCTCTTGGTCTCCATTTATTTAAAACAATTTTATATTGCCCTTCATCTCAAATTTACAGGCAGTACTGAACGTAAAAATAAATACTGTAAACTTTCAAATGCTGTTATATTTTGGTTCATTCTAACAACCAAACTACAAGCAAAACAACAACCAATTATGTTTGTTTCTTATTTTATATAAAATTGGGTTTAGGGTACTCTAACTTATGACCCAAAGAGAATGTGGGATAATAGTTACTTAAACTAGGTAAGATTTTTAAACCTGATCTGCTCCAGTTACTTTAATTATAATTGTGACCAACCCAAACAATCAATTGCTTGAGATGATGGGAACTATAGTCCAATGTATTCGAAATACACTTTTGTTTTTTTTCCTCCATAGTATTTCATATAGCAGAAGTGAATGGGATTTAAAGAGAAGTACCTCGAGAAAGGGAACATAAGAAAATTAGGCAAAGAAAAATTTCACCTTCGTAAATCACACACATTGATCTTAAAATTAGGAGAGAAACAACATTTTATGTGTGACTTTCTATTCCTCAATTGATAATTGTTAGATGCATTTGTAATCCGACTTCAGAGAAATGCATTGTGTTTGAAATGTTGGGAAAAGAAATAACAACACAGTTCCGTGGGTGCTATTCTGAAAAATAGCCACATTCTTGTGGGCTGGTATATACTGTGCACAGGTAAGTACAGTGCATTTAGAAAGTATTGAGGTCCCCTTCGCTTTTGTTATGCTGCAGCCTGATTCTACAGATGTTGAAATTCTTTCTCTCATTAACCTACACTCAGTACTCCTTACTGACAAAGTGAAAGCAGAATTTTAGAAATGACATAACAAAATTGACAAAAGTGAAGGGGGTCTGAATGTACTGTGCAGACATTAGAAGGGGATAATTGTAAATTTGAAAAGGCATTCTGTGGTGCATATAACTTTCATATCTTAGTAAATACTTACACACCCTGTAATACCTTCTCCAACTGCAGGTTCTTTAGATGCTGGAATTATGGATTCCAGAATTCCCAGAAAGTAAGGGGATTCTGGGAAAAAAGCTGGCTTGAATGGTATACACTTGAAACATAGTTTGTGTGCAGACATCACCAAGTAAAAGCACTGTGAAGTGTTATACAAGTCTGATATATACCTATATATCTCTATCTCTTTATCTTAAATTGTTAAATGAGATTTGTTAAGTGAGCTTTGCCCTAATTTACAACCTTTCTTGCCACTGTTTTTAAGTGAATCACTGCAACTGTTCCATTAGTAACACAGTTGTTAAGTGAATCTGATTTCCCCATTGACTTTGCTTGTCAGAAGGTCGTGAAAGTCATGATGTTGGGACACTGCAACCATCATAGGAGTCAATCGCCAAGCATTTGATTCTGATCACATGACCATGGGGATGCTGCAATGGTCATAAGCAGGGGTGGGATTCAAATTTTTTAACAACCGGTTCTGTGGATGTGGCTTAGTTGGTGGGCATGGTTTGGTGGTCATGTGACTGGGTGGACATGGCTTGGTGGTCATGTTATTGGCTGGGCATGGCCAACTCAATATCACTCACATCGAGGCACGCATCTCCTCGCCTGGCCTCTCATGTCTGTGGGGATGTTGCAACAGTCATAAGTGTGAAAAATGGTCATAAGTCACTTTTTTCAGTGCCTTTGTAACTTTGAATGGTCACTCCACACAAGCAAAGTACCAGCAAAGGAGGGAAAAACAATTCCAGAGAAGTTCCTGAGACAGGAAGTCTAGTCCTGCCAAGAGTGTAATAAGGGTTAACAGAGGGGCAGTTTCTGTAAGCAACATCAGACTGTTTCCTTCCTGCCTTCCTTACAGGATTAGGCCAATAATTTCTTCTAACAACCAGTTCTCCAAACTGCTTAGAATGTTAACAACTGGTTCTAGTGAATAGGTGCGAACTGGTAGAATCCCAGGCCTGGTCATAAGAGTGAAAAACAATCATGTCACTTTTTTCAGTACCTTTGTAACTTTAGATAGGCACTAAATTAAGTGTTGTAAGTCGAAGACTATCTGTTCTTGGGATTGTTTCAGTATAATACAGAGACACGGATCTCTATTCCACAAATATTGGGTTTAAACTGGAAGATGCCAGGATATCAGAGTCTCAGAAAGATTACACATCCTTCTAATCTCTCAGATTAAATTAAGCCAACCATTTTCATTCACTGTTTGCTAATATACTACTCAACTTTGAAGACAAACAGCTTTGCACTTGCTCAAAGTCACTGCTTATGAGGGGATGTGAAATATAGTTTCATAAACAAAAATACCCAACAATTTTATAGCTTAGAATTCCAGTTGTATTAATATTGTATTGTATTGTATTTACAGCTGTGCACCTAGCAGCTAGTTGCTAGGAGGATGGTTTGAGAAATAAACTGAGGAGGAGGGAGGAAAAGGGAAGGTTAGTCTGAAGATATTGATCGCATGACACATTGAACCATTACTAACAGCCGTGTTTTAGTTGAACATATTGTGTAAACTCAACCCCTACAGTTAATTTATGATTCAGTGAGTCATGCACACCCAAATCATGAAATAAATCGTGCTTAAACTAAGCATGAGTAAGCATATTGTGTTGACAATGAAAATATTAAAGAGGCGAATAACTTCTGTCTTTTAGGATTGACTATCAACATTAAACGACCCCATGGCCAGGAAATATGCCACAACCAGCACATGACACAGTAGGAATAAAAGTCTTGGAAAAACTATTGAAATGTTAAAATGTGTCTATCCCTACAAAGATCAGAATTGTGCAGGGAAGGGCTTTATTTGTCATTCTTTAGGGAAGTGAAAGATGGGCTTTGAAGTAACAGAATATTCATGCACCTTTGAACTCCAGGGTTAGAGGGAATGCCATATGCAGCTTAGAAACAATTGGCTCATAGAACAAAGCAGTTCAGAATTCTCATGTAAAATACAAATGACCAGGGTGAGATTGTCATATTTGGACATGTGAAGGCCTAGCACTCTAAAAAAAAAAAAGTTTATAAAGTTGGGAAAAGCTGAAGGAAAAAGAAGAGGACCTGCAGTATGATAAATTATAGCCACAATGTGTGACTTTTGGAAGAACTGAAGGATAAGGTTGGAGACAAATCATAGAACATAGAATAATAGAGTTAGAAGGGTACCACAGATATCAAACTTGTGACATTATGTTGCCATCACGTGACATTTTGCAATGTTTTTTTCCCTTCGTGGAGCTGGGGTGGGCATGGCCTGCATGTGATGCATCCAGCCCTGTGGGCTGCCAGTTTGATACCCCTGCAGCCTATGCCATTTCAGATAAATGGTTGTTCAGTCTCTTTTTGAAAGCCTTCAGTGATGGAGGCAAGCTATTCCACTGACTGAGTGCTCTCAACGGTAGGAAATTTCTCCTTAGTTCTAGGTTGCTTCTCTACTTGGTTAAGTTTCATTCAAGTCTATGTGGCTGCTAAGAATCAACATCACCTTTGTGGTACATGATTAGGTACCAAAATCTGTCAATAAGCATGTCTCATATCCATTGACCCAAGACAGCAAAGTTTCCTGGCTAAGTAAGCAGGAATTGAAAACCTGCGCCCTTCTAGATATCACTGAATTATAACTCCCCCAAGACCAAGCTAATGTGTCCAATAATGAAGATTGCTGACACTTATAAATCAGCAGTATCTGAAAGTCCACAAGAGCCTCTATTTTCTAGTTTTCCTCCTTTTTAATGGTTTATCATAATTGTCATCAGCTGCAATCAGCATGACCAACCCAGATGTAAACAAAGCATCTGGAAAGAACATTGATTGCAGCAATCCCCTCCAATTACCATTTTGCCTAATCGTTTTATGTTTTTCTTTTTAAATCCAAAAGGGGAGCATTTTTTCCTCCTTCCCTCAGAAAAGCAGTGGTGTCCAAGAGAGCAAGTTAGAGGATTGGCAGTTAAACAAGACCTCAGCTCACCTAGTCAGATTTACTCTGAAGAACTAAAACTGGGAAAGTGACTGGAATTTTACTCTCAAGTGCACTCAGCCCCGGGCCCCTTCTTATAGCTGGAGAAGCCGCAAATTGAAAGCACACCTGGGAGAATATTTTGCGTTCTCAAGAACAGCCGGACTCAAAGGATGAGTAAAAAAACCTTTTATTGTCCCCCCCCCCTCCCAAAAAAAACCCCGGGCTGCTTTCAGGATCGACTTCAGACCAGGCAAGAGATTGTAATGTAGCCAGACTTTCTCCGACGCTGAGAAACCAGTCCGAGGATGCGACGGTTTCCTTTTGATCTGCAACAAAAACCCGATTCGGATTTTCCGCCCTCCCGCCGTTTCTCAAGGCAAAACAAAAAAAACAAACAAAAAAAAGAGCTTCAGTTTGACGCACTCCGATCCTATACCTCGCTGGGATCTTGTTTTTGCATCTGGCCGGGTTGCAACCGCACAGCCCTGAAGAGATGGCTGCTTCCCAAAGGCTGGCTTTTCCCTACGCCGGTTGAGCATCCCACCTGCTCCCACCCATTCCCGAATAGCGGCGACTGGGGAAAAAAAAATAAAAAAAAAAGTGAAAGCGGCCAAGGAAGGAGAAGGAGGCGCGTATCGAGGGGCTCCTCCTGCGCTCGTACCTCTCGCGCCGAGGCGTTTTCCCCGCGCCTCTTTTCCCTCCAGTTGCTTGATCGGGTCACCCCAGCGTAAGAAGGGCTGCCGCCGGGCGATGCTTACTCCGGGAAATGCCAGCCTCTCTTGAGCTCCAACGCGATTTGGCGGCAACGGCTCCTTGCTTTCGTCGAGGAGGAGGAGGAGGCGACGGCTAGGAAAGAGTTAAACACCGGCCCTTCGGGGTAGCGAAGCGAGCGAGCAGCCGTGGAATTGCTGGCTGACTCCGGGGAGGGGGGGAAAAAAAAAGGAAGAGAAGGCTGGTTGCGACGCTCCAACTACAGAAGACTCGTTGATCCGCTTTATTGCATGCCTATTGTCTTATTTTGCTTTGGCCCCCGCCCCCCTCTTTCTCTCTCTCTCTCCCCCCCCATCCCCTCCTCCGAACCCTCCCATCCCCTTCTGCGGGACTTTCGCGTCGCGCGTTCAAGCCTCGGAAGGAGCCGCTCGTGCACACGCGCGCCCGCCCATCCTCACCTAAAAAAAAAAAAAAAATCCAGGCTCGCTTGGCTCGTTAGATGCGATTGCTCGGCGCCGCCGTTTCCTTCTGCACCGGAAAGTTTCCTCCGCCTTCAAGCAGCATCTCTGCAAGCGGACCGCGCTGCAAAAGCTTTGGCGAGAAGCGTTTTTTTCCTTGGGGCGCGTCAGAATTTCGGCTTGGGGGTCTTTTTTCCAAAAGAAGAGGAAGAGGAGACGCTGGAGTAGGAGAGACAAATTCCCCCTTCCTTTTTCTTTCTTTCGTTCTTTCTCTCCCCTCCTTTCTTGAAGGATTGTCGGATAACAAGGAAACGGCTCTCGATCAGGGAAGCCTCTAATTTCATTCTCTGCCGCCGCCACCACCAACACCACCATCCCTTGCCTTTTTTGTTTGTTATGTTTGTTTTTGAAACGACCATTCCTCCTGCAGGATTTATTTGTGGAAAATAACCAACTAAAGAGAACCAAGCCAACTTGGAAAGCGGGGAGACCCACGCCTTGCTTCTCTCCCATCCGCCCCAACCCTCGTCCGGGTGGGTTTCCAGTGTCAGGATCGCTCTCTGGGTTTTGCCTTTATCCATTTTGCCTCCTCCGTGGCCGATATCCAAAGGAACTGTGGAATTAGGAAAGAAGCCGATCACCGATCGCGCGCGTGTGTGTGTGTGTGTGTGTGTGTTGTGTGTGTTTGTGCGACACCCAGCTTGGTTCTGTTTCACACGGCGCCGAGAAGGATTCAGGCGGCGGGCAGGTAAGGGAAAAAGAGAAGCTGCCGTTCCCCTTGGATTTCCCTCCCCCCCCTTTTTTCCCTGCTTTAAAAGGCACCTTGCATTGGATTCCTGCCTTCTCCTTCAAAAGTCCATCTCTGGGCGCCTCCTTGCCGTTTCTTCACCGCCAGCCCCGTTTTGGTTCCGAGGAGAGGGAAAGTTACTGGCCCCGTAAAGGAGGACCCAGAATTCGCCGACGGAAAGGAGGCGAAAACGGCTGGATGGAGACAGAAGGGGAGGGAGCCCGCACCCCTCCTTTTTACAAACAAAAAAAAAACCCAACCAAACAAACCCCCAAACGCACTTTAGGGTTGTTGAATTTCGGCTGTGAATGTTTGGCGCGTTTTCCCTCGGCGCCTTCGGTACGCGGCTGCAGAGTGCGGGGTGGGGTGGGGTGGCGCAACCCAGCCTTGGCGTGCTTTTTAAGGGGCAGCGTGGGTGGGTTGAGGAGGGCGGGAAGGTACCGTGGCCCTGTTTCCAGCGGCTCCTAAAGTCAAACGCGGTTGTCTGTGCAGGGATTGCGCTCCGGAATCGGCTGGGGGCGGGGGGGGGTGTCGTTGCGGGTCTTTTTTTGTCCGCTAGAGGTTCCCCGGGAGCGCGGGATTGAAGAACGCGGAGGGAGAAACACTCCCCCTCCGCGGAAAATAGGGTTCGTTTCAGCCGCACCTCGGGGAGAGCGGCGCTCAAAGCGTGGGGTCTCCAAGGCTTTCTCTATCTCCTGCCCCTTCCTTCTTGGCGCTTTCATATTTCTGACTTGAGGGGTGGAGGAAGATGTGCGTGCGCGTGTGTGTGTGTATAGACAACGAGCTTTGTGCTCTCACTTCTGTGCTTGGCTGTGGAAAGCTCGCTGTTTTCATGGGGGGGGGGGGAGATGGGGTCGGAGGTAAACCCCATCTATAGTCGGCATTTCTCTCAGGTTCTGACCAGAGAGGCTGCTTAACGTTTTAGAAACAGTGGCTTAATTTTAGGTGTATTTCATATGTCTTTTGCTGTAGGTGATATTTTTTTAATTTTTCTCAAAGAGCATTTTAGGATGACCCATTTATTTATTTATTTGAGCATGGTGGAAGATACTTGGAATGTGAGGAGAGAGAGAGAGTTTGGTTTTACTCCCTAGCTGTCTCTTTGCAGTGAAAAAACAAATGTGTGTAGACATCCAACACATAGGGTTTTGGAACAGATGGGCAGTTTGGTGGATGGTTTTTAAAAATCCTCCGCACATTTAATTTTTTCTTTTAAAATTAGAATATTCTTTCTGTGATCTTGATTCTACTGGTCCAGCCCCTTGTTCGTTTTCTACCACAGAAACGTTGTGATGTTTATGCTATCCGCACTTAGGGAGTTTGATTAAACCCTTTCTGATTTCTTCATCCATTCTCAGAAGCCCTCAAATGCATTCCCAATGTGGGCTGAATAGCATCCAAGAATGAAATTGGATATGGTAGAATCAAGCATAGTATAAAGGAAAGCCTTGTGTCCTGAATGGGCAATAGCACTCATGGGGAAGAGCATGAGTTAAGTAAATTCCGAAGAATCTTCAGCTTGTAACCAAATGTTGGCATATTGTCATCAGTCATTGAAAGCCTTTATTTCTTCTGGTTATTCTGCCATGAAGCTCTAGTGGCAAAAAGCTGTTGGCGCTTTTTTTTTTTTTGCTTTGCTTCCAAGTAAGAAAGAAAATGTGGGTTCCAATGTCCAATATTATGTCTCTCTGTAGTTTTCATTTCTCTGCCAGAGAATCACTGTACTAATATTTAATGAATCGTTTAGGATTGCCAGGAAACCCCAAATGAAAACCACTAATAGAGATGGCAAGAAAAAAAAAGGAGCCCCTTCTCCAGAGGGCTTGACTTCCTTGTGTCTAGACACAAGGTGGTAGGGTCAGTTAAAATGATCCAGGAGTCATTAACTTGGGAAAAACAAACTGATTTATTAATCCAGTTGTAAAAGTTGTGTGTATGTATAGATGCACATCCACATGTGCACATATATACTGTGTTATGTAGCATTGCCAAAAGCCTTATTTTCACTTACATCAAGACCAGAAATTTGCTTTATTATAGCTAAATATGCTTGATAGGTTACGGTGCATGGATGATGCCTGAAGATTATAATCTTGGAGATTCCACATGTGAACAAGGCTCAGCGAATGACCTATGAATGCAGTTATCTAGGATTGTAGTATTACTATAGTAATAATGATCAGGATGATTATTTTAAGATGATATATTTCTAGTATGTCATCTGATTCATGTGTGTTATATGAAATACCATGCCTGCTTACAGCTCATTCTAACATATGAGGGAGGCTAATATACTCTATAAAAACTGATCTTTTTCTGGGTTAAAGGTTTAATTGATACTAACTTATAAGTATAGCACATCTTCATAGCATATCTTAGTATGGAAAAGGTTTTAGTAAAGACAAATGCTGTCCTTGATATATTTGATGTACATTGTGATCAGGCTAGCTTAATTTTCAGCCAGTAGTTTCAGCCAATCAGGATTGAAAAGCTTTTTAAGTTTCTGAGAATCCTTGTGAGTATAATTTTATATGCTGTATAATAATTGCATTATTGATTGCCTTTATCAGAAAGCTGTCTGGTATTTTCTGATAAAAGACTTAAAGACAGCAGCAGATGAGCTGAAGTAAGTTTTGTGACTTACTTTCTTACTGCAACATTGCTGGAATAGTTGTGCCAGGGCCTGAGATGCTTTCCCCCCACCCTTTTTTAAAGCTCAATTTTATTTGAAATTTCACTGGATCATTTTTATACAAATTATAGCTAAACTTTGAATGGCTTGCCACAAAACTAGAAAGATAGGGAGGGAAGGGCAGAAAAGGCAGTTTCATTTTGATTCAACATTTTAAGTGTCCTAAAGGTGTGAAATTTGTCATGTGGAGAGAACTATACACAAATATAAAGTATTATTGTTAACAAAGAAAAATTATATGGGCTTTTCTGGAGTGGTTTCAGGGGAAAAAAGAAAACCACATAAATTAGACCTCAAAGCTGCATAATTGGTTCCCTATTGTATGAATGCATAACTAGAGAAAAACTCTGGTAAAGCACAAATTAGGTAGAATGCCAATTTTAGAAGGAAGGAAAAGAATAAGGAAACATGGAATCAATTTCCTGTGCATATTTATTTAATTGTATTTCAGTAAGAATTACTTATCAGAAGTATTCTTACAATGGCAGCTTGAGGGGAAGAGAGCAATCTTTCTAGAAAACAGATCAGCATATGTGTCTTCACCAATGCTCTGCTAAGGCAACACCCATTACAGGGAGCACAATAAGAAAAATGGTCTTTCTGCATAGCAAATGTGAAAAATGGAGGTATATGTATTTCTCAGTGTTATGAGTTGGTTATTAATTATTTTACTTGGCAGAAAAGGACCTTCATTTATCTATGATTTCTTTAAAAAAGCATCTGTCATGTTCTGATATTATCTAAGATCATGGCATTGCTTTTGAATTAATATAATTTCTCTGATTTATCTTTTATTTTGCTATCTTGGTAAATGAATAAGATGCAATATGTTTGTGCTGCTGATGCTTCAGTAAAATGACACATCTCGCTGCATTTATTTTGTGTCTAGACATTCTATGAAAGGTCTCTAGGTGGAAATGTTTTCCTGTGTAGAAAGAACAGAGGAAATACAAACTATAAGAGATGTTCTTCTATGACAGCTAAGCTATCTCTAAGCACTATAATGCATTTAACAGGTACCAGTGAATTAAACTGAACATCCCGGGACAATGTTGTTAAGTTGAAAACTGTAATGGATGTGGTCTTAAGGTTCTCCTAAGACATTTTGTTGTCTGAAGAGAGAGGCAAAATGGAGTGCTCGTCGGTATGCTGGAACCAATCGGACTGGCCACTATTTCCCTCCATGGTTAGTATGTTTTATGGCACTGAGCATAGCAGGCTAACACAAGGCTATGTTTTGTGACATATACCATATAAGGATCTCCACGATTTCTTTCCACTGTAGGATAGCAGCCATTCTCTCATCATTGGTAGGGTTTTTCTTGCATTATCTTCATAGCTGAAGAAAGTTGGTTCCTTGCTGCTAGAAATGCACCTTCATGGTTATTGCTTCATGGAACAGCTTTGCCCTCGGAAGTTGTGGGAGCGCCATCACTTGAGACTTTCAAGAAGAGATTGGACTGCCATTTGTCAGAAATGGTGTAGGGTCTCCCGCTTGGGTGGGGGGTTGGACTAGATGACCTTCAGGGTCCCTTCAACTCTGATTATCTGTTAGCTGCCCGACAGTGAATAGGCACACAGTATTCAATTGAATTGAATACTTTATTTGATCAGGTTTGATTATACACACAAGGAATTTGTCTCTGGTGCATTGTACCTTCAGTGTACATGCAAAGCAACAGAATAATGGTTGTCATCATCATCATCATTCCAATAAGAGGGGGAAGTAAGAAAGATAAGAGGGAATAATAGATAAGGAATAATAATACTACATCTCTTCTACATGGTAAATACACGTAGATAGCCCTGTGAGAATTATGTGTTCAGCAGAGTGATGGCCAAGGGGAACAACTGTCTCTGTGTCTAATTGTTTTGACCTGTAATGCTCCGTAACACCAACCCGAGGAGAAGAGTACAAAACAGTTTATGTCCAGGATGTGAGGGTTCTGCAGATATCTTCTGAGCCCGCCAATATATAGATCTTCAATAGAAGGCAGGCTGGTTGCAGTTGTCTTTCTGCAGTCTTAACTATCTGCTGGAATCTGTACTTGTCCTGTTTGGTTGCTGTACTAAACCAAACAGTTACAGAAGCACAAATGGCAGATTCAATAACGCCTCTGTAAAACGGTTCCAACAACTTCTGGGGCAGTCAGAAGTTCCTGAGTTGAAGAGGAAGAATATTATTTGTTCTGCCTTTTTAGTGCTGTTTCTAATGTTATATATCCATTTCAAATCCTGGGAGGTTATAGAACCCCAAAATCTGAAGGACATTATTGCTGATAGTGTGCTGTCAAATATGGTAAGAGGTGGTAAAATAGAAGGGCTGCTTCTAAAATCCAGTTTTAAAATACAGTTTTAAGTGTATTCAGCTCCAAATTGGTACGGTATGCACCACAGGGTCAGTTGTTCAACCTTCTGCCTGTTTGCAGACTCATCACCATCTGCAAACTTCAGAACTTTAACAGAGGGTTCCCTTGAGGTGCAGTCATTGTATAGAAAGAAAAGAGCAACAGAGAGAGTACACAGCCCTGAGGGGCACCTGTGCTCATTGCCCAGGTTCTAGATGTAATTTTCCCTAACCTCATCTGTTGCTTCCTATCTGTCAGAAAACTGATTACCCACCTAGAAGTATGATGAGTAGGTAAAGTGAGTTGAATCTTTATTAAACTGAGTATATTCCAGATATGCTGGATGAGCTGTTTGGCTATCCTGGGAGACTTTATGGCATTTAGAGAATACCAAAGCTGCATTAGAAGATTGCATGGAGCCAAATTAACATTTATTCACAGACCACAGTTGATGATTTTTTTTATTTAGAGCTGGTTCTATAAATATACTGATTCACACTCAAATGAAATTCCAGAAATCAATCAACCTATGGAATAGCTTGCCTTCAGAAGTTGTGGATGCTGCATCACTGGAGGCTTTCAAAAAGACTGGACAACTATTTGTCTGAAATGGTATAGGGTCTTCTGCTCAAGCAGGGGATTGGACTAGAAGACCTCCAAGGTTTCTTCCAACTCTATTATTCTATGTACTATTTAATCAATATTTTAATTCTTGACCATAATATTGTATAACAAAAACTACACAAACTTACCAGCTATCTTGTGAAACCTTTAGAATGGTGCATATATACACATAAACACTCCCCTCACGCTTTTATAGATTTGAATCATTCTATAGTATATAACACAATAAAACTAAAATAATGCCTAATTAGATGACAATAGTAATTTGTTATTTTTAAAATGATCATTATTATCCAAGACAGTGTAAAACTAAGACATTAAAAAGCTAATATAAAACAGCTAAGATCAAAATAGAGAATATAAATATAGACCATTTCTCGGCCAGTTATCACGGATTGTTATTAAAATTCCACCCAAGATTATGTACTGCTGCACCAAATTTGGCTATATTATGAATTGTGGAAGAGATGATATCTAGAAGTAATAGGCCAGCAAAAAAATAAATAAATGATGCTTACAGGTTAATAGTCTTGGGAATGATGGGTCAGAAGCAGGGGTGGGTTTCTACCGGTTCTGTCCACCTCTGTAGAACTGGTAGCTCTGAAGAGCAGCAGACAGAACCGGTTCTATGTCTGCTGATGTTTTTGCCCACCCGGGCTCTTATCTGATCTTTATTTCCTGATTTTTCAACTTCAGCTGCCAAACGAGGCAAAGGCTGCTTTTCGGCATGCAGCCTGCTGATGACAATTTACAGGCACGCAGCTCCCAGCATGCAGGGAAGCTCGTAAATCCTGAACCGGTAGTTAACCCCATTGTATCCTACCCCTG
Organism: Pseudonaja textilis; assembly: GCF_049901715.1. Lineage (NCBI taxonomy): Eukaryota > Metazoa > Chordata > Lepidosauria > Squamata > Elapidae > Pseudonaja > Pseudonaja textilis. Next base: position 178,428,782 of record NC_141991.1, read on the forward strand.
GTCAGAAGTACTGTCCTGCAATTTGTCCTGCAATCACAAGGCAGGAAAGTTGCATGAAATAATTTTTCCCCCAACAATTTCAGGAGAACTGAGGGTGCCTTGTAACATTTATATGTGTATGTATGAAAAAACTTCAAGTACCACTGAATATCTTCAACTTTCACTAAAGCAAGATTTGGCACTCACGCAACATCAAATTATTGTTCTATATTATATGCTGTCTCAGGAGAGTTCTTGCCTACTCATCACTCCCTCCCAAAAAATATGAGGTAGAAAACCCAAGTAGTAAATTGCATTTGTTTCCCTTCTAGGTCTGTTGAAAAAAGGTATAGTCTTAAATAAGTTAAATATAGATGACTATATCTTGTCCTTCACCAGGACTGCCTCCAGTCACAGCCCAACATTTGAGAGACAGAGTTATCTGAAAAACAGCTCTTTAAAAAAAAAACTGGAGGACAGGATGACATCCCGAGGGGCAAAAATCAGAGGGCCCCACTGAGCTTGTAAAACATTAGTGCTAATAGCTTAGCATCAAGGAGTTTAAAAGCTACTGGTGTGCAGTAGCTTTCTCTAACTTGGAAAAACTTTGAAACAGTAGTGGTTGTTATTCTGAAATACAATAGTCATATATTTTCCACTGTGCTATAAGTATGAATAATTCAAATATATAAAACATAATGTTTGTACATTGAAGTTGGTTATATCTTTAGTTTCTTAGGATAAAACAATTTTGATTTTTTATATAATTTATTTCCATCTGATTCCCCTTGTTCTGTTGATCCATTGCGATATTGGAAAGAATGATCATGTTGTCAAAATAAAATAAGCTAGAAAGGTCCTTTGGTGACAAGTACAGATCAGTAATGGAGTAATTCTAACTTTTAAAAATGAGTTCAGGAAATAGAGTCAAATAGTGGGCATCATGTTTATAAAAACTGCCTAGCCCAAAAAATGTATTTATATAAACTGGAGTCTACCATGCTGAGATGTTTTTATCAGCTTAAATGAGATTGTGTAAATGAGAAAGAATCTGAAGTAATTTTAATTTATTATATTGATTTGTTTAGAAAAGTGTGGAAATAGTTGAATGACATTACATTTAATGAAAGAATAGTTATGAGAAAATATAGTATTTGAATTTGATGTTTCTGTGTCTTTAATTTTGTCCGAACACATAATCATATTTTCTTCATTATAAATGGCAGGTTCCTAGTTGGAAATTTATCAGTAGCTTCTTACAGTGAAGTTGTGAATTGAACTTTTATCTATCATTTTGGAGATATATTATCCATTTATTTTTTCTTCTACTGCAATATTTACAAAGTGGATTTTTTTAAAAATAAAGTGAAACTGTTGCTTGGGACATACATATCACTCTGTTTTGTTTTACAAATAGAATCTAATCTGTTTCGCAAACAAGCTTAACAATTTAATTTCTTTTTTACATGGTTATACTGTAGAACCAATTTATTTCTAATATATTATTCCTTCATGAATGATAAAAAGATTGATTTGTGAGCGGGATTTTTTTGGGGGCGGGGCGGGAGGGGGTAATTTCTTTTTCAATTTTGTGACAGCCACAAATGGAATCAATTCGCATAATTTTCTAGCTGTAACTTTGGCCATGTTGACTAAGGGTTATGAAAAAAAATAAATTCAAAACTTCTTGAGTTTCCAGTTTGAACACAACTGTTACTCCAAACTGTTGGTACTTTGCAAGCAAACCTGTTACATTTTCCTATTGATTAATTGAACTATTAACTTCCTATATTTAAATCAATTCTAGTTTTTAGAGAAAACTATTTTATGAATACACCCCCCCCCCCCAAGTTTATTGTATTTTATCATTTTCTTTTGTCTTAAAAAAACAACCCACATATACTTTCTGGAAACAATGTTCAAGGAAGAACACTCCATTTTTTTCACCTAACCAGAACTTACCAATATGCCAATCACTAAATATAATACATAAATATATAATATTGATAATGTTTTTTGTTTCTGTGCTGTATTCCATCTAGAATTTCCCACCAATTAACAGAACAAAAATGTGCAATCTCTAAACTGCTTGAGCTGCTGTTCTTATATTTGGATGCTAGTTTGCTTCTGAGGGTGATTCAAGGTGATGGTTGCTACCTATGAAGCCCTAATTGGCATAGGGCCTGGTTATTTGAGGGACCACTTGCCTCCTATTGTATCTGCCTGACCAGTTGGTGCATTCCAGGTTCCATCAGTTCAACACTACCACCTATCTTCTCCAAGGTAGTGCCTGCACTCAGGAATGAGGTTCTTTGAACAGCCCTCACCTTTCTGATATTTTGAAGGCCTTCAGGGACCTGGCTTTTCATCAGACCTTTAATAATAACAATTTATACCCCTTTGTTCTTTTTCTTTATTCTCGCCTGGGTTTGTTCTCTCGGTTGCATTTTTTTCCTGGTTTTAATTTTTTTAACTGATTTGTAAACTGTCCAGCATTTGTATAGCTTCAGAAATAAAATGGATTAAATACTTTTTTTTGAAGCAAAGAGAGGATCTTGATTACTAGCTTGGTTCTGTTTTTGTTTTTTTTGCTTCATGCACAAAATTGTTCTTGGCATGTTTGAATGACATCTTAGTGACCCTGTATTCTGTCACCAGAATGCCAGCCATTTTGTTTTGTTTATGTTCCCTTCCTTCTTCCCAGAAACCAACATTTGAAATAATATTTGCAATCACACTGATCAGAGATGTGCTTCTGATGAGAAGCTAATCTTGAATTCCCTTTGAATCCTGAAGCTGAATCCTGTCTGCTTTGCAAAGGAATTTCTTTCTTTCTTTTTATTGATGTGCTGCTGGCTATTTCATTAGACTGTTTCTTGTAAAATTTATGCTGCATGGAAATAACTTCCATCTTTACATTATAACTTAAGAGGAGTAATGTACATGCTGTTTTCTGGTAAAGCAAATACATAAATTTGTATGACTATCACCATTATGATGTGTCAGAAATGTATGCATGTTTACTGAGAGTCAATTTAGTATAATGGTGGCAGCTAGAAGTTGGGAGACTCTTTATTGGTAGTTTTTAACTACTGCACTTGTTTTAACAAATTTCTAATTTGACCTAATTTCTATGGTAGCAGAACTTTTAAATGGAATGATTATGGACTGAAGAAGAAGTTGAGATACTGTCTGTAGAGGCAGAATTATTTATGTTTAACTCTGTTCTTGTAGATAGATCAGAAAACAGACACAACAAGAAATACTAGAATTCTATCCTATTAATATAGTGTTGAATTTTGAAGCCTGGTGGCATTTGTCATTCCCTTTTTCTTATACCAAAGGGAGTCAAAGCAGTCTTGAATTTCTTCCTTTCTTCAAAGCTATCTCTACACTCCTAGATTGTTGCAAATCTCTATACACCAAAATTGTTGTAATAAATGAGGATCTGTTTGAAACTTCTTTTATTTTTTTGCATTTTTGCCATTCTTTTAAAGATCTTGGTAGATAACGCACCTACGAATGTTGCAATTTTGCTAAACAGAAACTATTTATTTATTAGATTTTTAACCTGTCTTTATTACTTTATAAGTGGTTAAGTGAAAGTGGTTAATATACTAAACACTCCTTCCTCCTACTTTCCCTACGACAAGAACAATTCTATGGGGTGTGATGAGGTGGGCTGAGAGAGAGAGAGAGAGAGAGTGAATGGCCCAAAGCCATCCAGCCAACTTTTATGCCTAAGGTTTCTAGGTGGTGCCTTGTTTTAAATAATGTTATATATCATTTATAGAAATAATAGGTAAAGTTTAGAATAAATTGGGGCAAAATTCATTTAACAAATGTCTCAGTAATAGAAATTACGGGCTCAATTGTGGTCGTATATCAAGGACTACCTATGTAAAATACTATCAAAATAAGTCCTGTCATTGATGAAGGTGGCAGTATTCATTCTAAAGGAATAAAAATGACGTAGAGTTCAAGATGACAAAATAGCGATGATGAATAAGGCAACAATTGGCATTTAGGAAGCTACAATTTTAGTTCCTTTTCGGTGGCTGATTAATCCAGGCTGGGGCAAATTTAAGACAACTGACTTCTGATGACAATTGTACTATAATGAAAAATCAACTAGAAATTTTCTTAGATGTTTCTATGAAAATATCTACTATCTGAAGCTTGGTCTAATTCTTGCAGCTAGCAAGAAGTAGGTGGAATTGATTGCAGTCCTAATATAGTGGACAGTGCAACAAGGCATGGGCTGTGTTTTAATGGCTGTGTCTGTGCATATTATATATCAAATTTTATGTTATGTTCATAATGCATAAAAGAAGAGAGGCTGCTGTTTTGAAAAAAAAAAAAAAATCTAATTTCAGTCCAAGCTGAACAGTTTCAGAGTTTTCCATTCAATTAAAGTGACACTAAGTAATCATTGACCTATTTTGATGTGAAATGAATGCCACGTGCTTCTGTCTATTACAGTTCTCACTTCCCAGGATGAAAATGTGGCTTTGGATTCAAATGCCCCTTCTACCAGAAAGTTCAAAAAATTTGGGCCAGTAATTTATTCTAAATTTTACCTATTATTTTTATAAATGGCATACAATATTATTTAAAACAAGGCACCACCTAGAAACCTTAGGCATAAAAGTTGGCTGGATAACTTTGGGCCATTCACTCTTTCAGCCCACCTCACCACACCCCACCGAATTGTTCTTGTGGGGAAAGTAGGAGGAAGGAATGTTTAGTATGTTAACCACTTTCAGTGACTTATAAAGTAATAAAGGCAGGTTGAAAATCACGGACGCTGTTAAGTTTGTAATATGGTTATTAAGTGAATCTAGCTTCCCCATCGGCTTCGCTTATCAGAAGGTCACAAAAGCGGACCACGTAACCCTGGGACCCCGCAACTGTCATAAATAGGAGTCAGTTGACAAGTGTCTGAATTTTGGTCACATGACCATCGGGATGCTGCAGCGGTCTTTTCAGGGCTGTTGTAACTTCGAACAGTCACTAAATGAACTGTTGTAAGTTGAGGAGTAACTAGTTAGCATATGCCATGAGTCAAGAGTGTTGCTGAAAAGAATCTCATTTCACAACATGCCTTCAATATAAACATTTCCAAATATCAGTGTCTTTTCATCTCTTTTTTTCAGCAATAGCTGGGGATCCTCCAGATTTAGCACTTTCATTATGATTTCAGTAACAACAGAAGAGTACCCGATCTGTGTAATTCAATAGTTTCAGCTTTTGAATTGTCATATTTTTCACTCTATTGAATTCTAGGGTGGGGTAATGTCTGGGTGAATATAGTTTGTAATCACTTGTTGAATCAATAGTTATTTTTGAAGACACACATCCTTTAGAAATCTGCTCAATACCTCTCATTTATTCACATGTAAAAATATTACCTGTCTTAGTCAAATATAATTTCATTTTTGATCAAATGAGTTGCTAATAAAAAAGTGAAGAAACAACAATGTCTCAACATTTCAATGCCATTGGATTTGTTATTAATAATGTATGCTGTATCACACTGCTAAGCAATTATGTTGTTAAAATATAAGTATAAGCCTGTGAATATTGACAAAAAAAACCCCAAATGCTATACTTTGAGCAACAGTGATGCTTGTAAACAACACTTTTTTGTTCATTTCATGTTAGCACAATCTTATCTTCGTTGCATTGAGGTCCATTATCTTATAACCGAAAGTGTAACAAAAGTACTTTTTGCCCAGAAATGATTATCTATGGCATCTTAAGTAAATGTTTCACTTTGGAATTATTTGGATCATAGCACTGAAGCATATAGCAGTATTTGGATGGATCTTTGCTATTGCAATGTCATATATATCTATATATATATGGTATTCAGCTTTGTTCAGGTCTATCTATCTATCTATCTATCTATCTATCTATCTATCTATCTATCTTGCACAAAGAGCCCTTTTGCGATTAACGGCTCTTCTCTGAATTAGTTCAGAAACTATTTGTTATTTTTCCACACATTTCATATACCAGTTGGACATTGCTGGTGGATAAAGAACACAGTGTATTTATGTGGAAAGATGCAGAATCTGGCCCATTTGTTAGTCTGTTGCTTATTACCCATAGAATGATTTGTTTCTGGCCAATGATAAAGCCAAAAAGGTGGTCTCTTTTTGGTAGTTTAAGCCAGATCGGTTTTGTGATCTCTACATGAAATAATTAAAAATATACTGGTAATATAGAATACCAGTTATATTTAAAAGTAATTTCTCTGCTTATTTTTTTCTTCTATTCTTGGTTTTGTTGTTCCAAATATTTAACCATTATAGAGCGATGGGTTTGTGACTTTGCATGCTGGAGAAATCCATTTCCTGAGTTCCTGCATGTTTTTAATCAGGGGATTTCTGTTCTTTAAAGTACTGGATAAGTATCTTTGAGTGTTCTACACACACAAAAGAAAAGGTGTATCTGTAATAGGGTATACTTTATCTGGTCCCAGAAATGATATATATAGGTGGTCCTTGATTTACAATCATAGTTGAGCCCAAAAATTCTTATTGCTAAGCAAAACAATTAAGTGAATTTTGGCCCATTTTACAACCTGTCTTGCTGTAGTTGTTAAGTGAATCATTGCAGTTGTTAAGTTAATAACGTGTTAAGTGTCCCAAAGGTGTTTTTTCAAGAGGCAACTGGACTTTTTGGTTTTTCTTTGAAGACGTTTTGCTTCTCATCCAAGAAGCTTTTCAGCTCTGAGCTGAAGAAACTTCTTGGATGAGAAACAAAACGTCTTCAAAGAAAAACCAAAAAGTCCAGTTGCCTCTTGAAAAAACACCTTTCGAACAACCATGACCTGGATGACTGAGAATCTCCATAGACATGTTAAGTGAATTTTCCCCATTGACTTTGTTTGCCAGAAGGTTTGGCAACTGGCTCATATTTATTTCAGAAGGTGACTACAAGGCCCTAGGACACTGCAGCCATCATAAATATGAGCCAGTTGCCAAATTTTGATCACATGACCATGGAGATGCTACAACGGCCGCAAGTCTAAAAAATGTTCATAAATCACTGTTTGCAGTATTGTTGTACCTTTGAACTGTCACTAAATGAATGGTTGTAAATAGAGGGCTACCTGTATTGTGACAATGTAATCTTGAATATGGTGGTAGAGAATACTGTGCAAGCTTACAAATACTCCAGTCTATTGGTGTGATTCATGGACATTCACTGAATTATTACTGACTTGAATTAAACAGTCTCTTTCCAAAGCAACAAACAGCTTTCTGATAATAAATGAATTAGGTTTGTATTTTCTATAGTAAAGGTGTTGCAATATTGCTTCAGACAGGAATTGAAGTATTCGATTTATTTCAGCAAGAATGGAAATACGATGGATTTACATGGCCATCGTGATAATGTGAACATTTAGCAATTGAAATAGGTGTTATTGAAAGCTTCATCTCTGATAGAAGATCCATAGTCAAGCATTCTTGGCACAAAGAAATAAATCTAAAATGTAGTAGGCTAGGCTCCAAAGGCTTTCCCATAGAGTCACTTGGGCTAACAACAGTACACAATTGAGCCCAGAATTTATGTTGCTAAGTGTAAAATTTGCAAAGTGAGTTTTGCCCCATTTTACAACTTTTCTTGCCGCATTTGGTTAAATGAATCACTGCAGTTGTTAAATTAGTAACACGGTTATTAAGCGAATCTGCTTTGCTTGTCAGAATGTTGCAAAAGATGATCACATGACCCCGGGGCATGGCAACCATCATAAACATGAAGCAGTTGTCAAGCATCCGAATGTAAATCACATGACCATGGGGATACTGCAATGGTCATAAGTGTGAAAAATAATTATAAGTCAATTTTTCAGTGCCGTTGCAACTTTGAATCTTCACTAAATGAATTGTAACTCCCCCTGAGATTTGACTGGGCCCAATCCTGTTAGCCTTTCATATGGCTCCAATGGCCTAGCTGTTTCCCGGGGCATTTGGGCTAGGAGGTTAGGTGAGGCCTGCTCCTGTTGTGCTTCTTTGTCAGATAACAAGGCTTACTATTTGCAACTGTTGATTTCAATCTTCACACTGCCCAAAGGGAGAGATAGTTTAAAGGGAGGGACTCCTAACCCCCAAATACAATTTTGTACACAATTTCATTCTTGCTGAGAAAATAACCATCATTCTGTAATCAAGTCAATTCACATTGCTGCTTGTCTTTGTCTCCTTTCCTTTCCCCTTCCCCAGCATTGCAGACTTCTCCAGAGAGCCAAGTATTTGCATAATGTGTCTGTAGTATGATCATTTTCTCCTCCTTGTTTGGGTCCTGACTGAGAATCTGGGTTGATTCCAAACTGCAATACTGGTTCTATCCTGCTTCTTCAGAGTCCAGCTTGTGCTTCCATCTAGTATAATGGCAAAGCATAGCCTGCACAATTCTCATTTTTGTAGATATGGACCAGTCATGGCATCTGAATATCTTTTCCAAGGTCTTTATAGCTACAGCTAACCCTCGATTTGTGACCATAATTGGAACTGGAACTTCCATCACTAAGCAATGTTCTGCTTAAGTGAGCCATTGTGTGTCCATACCCAATTTTGTGACCTTTTTTGGCATGCTGGTTAAGTAAATCATGTGGTAAATCAACAAATCCAGCTTTTCCCATTGACTTTGCTTGTCAAAAGGTTGCTGATGATGATCACATGACGCCTTTGCATATATATGCTGGTGGCCAATCAGTTGAGTTGTGATCATGTGACCACAAGAATACTACAGTGGTCATAAGTGCAAGGACTGGTTATAAGTCACATTTTGTCTAGCGTTGTAACTTCAGATGGTCACTAAACAAATGGTCATAAGTCGAGGACTATCTGTACTCTACTAAGAATGGAATGTATTGTCCTAGAACCATGAAGGTAAACCTATGGTGCGCGTGCCACAGGTGGCATGAAGAGCAATTTGTGCGGGCATGCAAGCCCCAGCCAAATTTAATTGTGCATGCATGCATCTCCCAGCTGATTTTTGGCCTGTTTGAGGCCATTTTTGCCCTCCCAGAGGCCTGAGGGAAGCCTCTGCAGCTTCGGGAGGCCAAGAAACAGGCCTTCCAGAAATACTGGAAGTGCCAAAATGGGCCTGTTTTCAGCCTCCCAAGGCTGCAGAGGCTTCCCTCGAGCCTCTGGGAGGGTGAAAATGGCCTCAAATGAGCTGAAAATCAGCTGGGAGGGTGCATGCATGCACAGTGCAGTTAAGGGGGCTGGGCGGGGGTGTTGCACGGGCATGTATGGGGGCAGAGTGCATTGCATTGTGGGTGCCAGCATGCGCGCGCGCTATCAGCATACCACAACAAAAAGATTGGCCATCACTGTTCTAGAACAATAGATTACTTCCTAATATTGTCATTTTTCTTTGCTTCACTTTTGAAGACCCAAGATTAAATGTTTGGCAGTTTTTCTGTGTACTGCTTATATGCTTCTGTTTAGCTTGCTTCCTTTATTCACTCTTAAAATGAGTATTTGCGTGTACTTTCAAAAGCACAATTTACAACAACATATCAATTAAAAAAGATTAAAATTAGAATTTGTTTTGAAGATGAGAGCCATCGATAAGACATATCATAACTACCACTAATTGCTGTGATAAGAATTACTTTCATCTTGTCTGATGAAAGATAAAATTATGACAATAATTTTTGTTGCTTACTCCATTTGAGAAAAGTGTAATAATCATAGTTGTTTGTTTTCTACTTCTTCAGTTTAATTCAGTGCATGATAGTATATCTTCTAGTAAGCTAGGCCCAGGGGAATCCTTCCCACACACAAAAATATCCCAGTTCAGATGAAATGTATTTACGGTAGTTAAATCTTTTTCTTCTCAGTGAAGTTTAGGGTAACTATTTCTTGGAAGTGAAACAATGCTTAGTTCAGCATTACATTCGAGACCTAGAAAGCAGGACTCAGTTCGTAGTACTGAGAGCTGGTGGAAAAGAACCAAAGAATGCACTGCAGAGCACTTAAACACATCAGAAATAAAGAGACCACAATTCAACTTGAGCCAAAGAGCCTTTTCCTTGTTTCCCTCTAATTACGCATTCTAGAACTCTGTGCATTAAATGTTTACTAGAACCAATTTGAAGCCTGTCAGGGCTTCCCTTGAGCTTAATGGAGCTTACTCCTAGGAAAATTAGCATTTCAGACCTAATTATTTGAATGTTCTAAATGGAGACAAAATTGAATAGTTCCAGAATAAATTATTTCAGTTTGTTCTTCCCCCTCATATTGCTGTGGAGGAATCGTTATAGCAGCCTAATTTAATTTTTTCCAAAATGCAATACTCTCCAAGCAACAAGTGTGGTTTCAATGAATCAAAGAAAATGGGGTGTAAGTTATAATTTTAGAAACCTTGATCCTAACTTTGCTTTGAACTATTCAATATTTCTATTTATTTCTATGTGCAAAATTTCACATGGCCTGCTTTTTGCAAGTGGCTATACGAATTGAGTGAATCAATGAATGAATGAAGTTTTGAGTTAATTGTGCATTCCAATGGTGATTAGCAATAGTAGGCAAGATTGTCAGATTATTGTCTCCGCCACTGCAGCTGCTGTTCAGGAAATTCATTTTTAAGGAATATTTGATGTTCCAGGATATGGTTGCCTCTGATGATTTCCCAGCCCATTATGATTAGTCCTTGACTTGGAATCAATTAATAAAGATTCAGAATTACAGTGACACTGCAAAAAGTGACTTACAACCGGTCTTCAAAGTTACAATTGTTGTACCACCCCATGTGATCACTATTCATTTAATGGCCGTTATAAAAATGGTCATAGAATCAGGTCCATATTTGTTTAATGACCGCATCGCTTAGCGATTGAAATCCTAATTTTGGGGACTACTTGTATTAACATTAATCTGTGAGTGATTAATGTTACAGTGGGTTTTTTTCAAGGCTATTGTGCTGTTGTAAAGGCATTGTGCTGTTGTCTAGGACTTTTATCTCTTTATTTTACCACCTTATCAAGTTGAGAGAAAGCATTTTCCTTTTCATGAAATTATAAATAAAAAGTGAAAATAGAATAGATACTATTATTACATTATGTTTCAATATATACAGCATCTGAAAGCCAAATGACAAAAAACTGCATAATTTACTTTGTTCACTAATTCCTCAAGGACAATAATATAGACTTCCAGAGAACATCAAGTAAATGGCTTGAATCTAAAACTGCTGTTGCACCAAGTGATAAACCCTTCTCTGCGTGGAACCTGGATGCCTGTTTTTCTCCAAGTGGTGTTAACTTTACTCCACACTAAATTCCCAACTTTTATTAAATAGGAAGTCAATAAAAAGTAGATTTCTCCCTTGCACAATTACAGTTTCTTTTACATAATAGTATAATTTTGTCCAAGTTTCATAGATTTAGGTACAGATTTATTACATGATACAAACTTTTCACCAAATGTACAGTCTCTTGGGAATCTCAGAGAGTATTTCTAATTAGTGTACTTTTTTTTTACACGCATGTTTGCAAACACCTGTGTGCTGCATTCACAGTTAAAATAGGTGATGACAACATGCAAAATGGCTCCAATCAGTTAGTTTGTTCTTAGTATTTCCCTCCTGCTTACTTAAAAAAGTGTAACGTGCAGTCTTGGTGAAGCTGCTTTCAGAGAACATTTCATTTTTTTTCCAAATAATGTTAGATTAAAATTGGAAAACTAAAAACTAATCTTAATAATTCTACTAAATTATCACCATTTCTTAAGATAGAATAAATGCATACTTCTTCCCAGTTCTATTAACAAAGCATTAAAGTCTTATCCTAGTTAACAAAAATCCATTAAATGCTACCGAAGATAACTGCATGATTATTTTAAGCTTGAACAAATAAGCCCACTCTGAATTCCTTTCCTGTACTTTCAATGATCCTAGGTTTTAATTTTTTAAAATAATATCCTCTATCCTGATTTGTTTTTATCTTCTCTTTTTCATCTCTTTGCAAATTTTTACATAACATCAAAGTTTTAACATAACTCTTTTGTAAATCCAGTTTAAAATATCTATATCATTCTACTGAATTAATATTTGTATGTCCTCTTCAGATGTCAAGACATTAATAATTTTCACTTGTAAATCCAGTGTATATTTTTTTGCATTTCATTCTTATAACCTGTCATATTTAAATCCACATTCAAATCACCATTTAGTTTTATCTGATGCAACTTCTGTGTTTCCCACCATCTGTCCATGATGTTAGATATTCTTACAATTAATTTTTTAGTCTATGAGACTCAAATCTCCATAAAAGCATCCACTGTTATAATATATTGTTCCATTTTGTATTAGCATGTCTAATCTGAATGTTTTTCTTCTTTAAGTAAGTTTTAGTTTATCTGGTTCCTTCTAATGTCCAACACTTCAAAGTCCTTTCTTATCATGTTATCTTTACTGAAATCAAAACAGTTATTATCTGCTTAAGGATTCTGTTTTTCTTCCTATACTGCTTAATTTTCTTTGCATCAGAACATCAATTGCTATAAATGTGGAAAACTCCGGGAAAGTGCAGATAGTCTTCAATTTAGAACCAGTTGTTTAATAACTATTCAAAGTTACGATGGCACTGAAAAAAATGACCCTGGATTCAATTTGTGATCAAAATTCACTTGGTAATTGGCTTGTATTTATGATGGTTGCAGCATCTTGAGGTCATATGATCACCATTTATAACTTCTCAGGGGGTTTCCAAAAAGAAATGTCAATGGGGAAAGCCAGATTTGCTTAACAACCAAGGGAATTACGGCAAAAGAGATTGCAAAATTGGACACAACTCACTTAAAAACTACATTGCTTAGTGATGGAAGTTCCAGTTCCAGTTATGATCGTAAATTGAGGATTATTTATGATATAAATTGAGATGGTGTTATTTATATTGCTCTAAGATGCTCAGTGTATTGTTATTCATCTTTTTAGAATACAGATAGTATCCAGAACCTTTTTTTCCCTTTTAGCTGAAAATGGTATTGAATATACATGCTGTTGAAACTGACACATGAACTAACCCTATAATAACTACTTGCCCTTAGGTGGTGGCTGAAAAAAATGTTGATGTGCACAAGGTATATGGGGTCATATTCAGGGGTGGGATTCAGCTGCTTCTGGCAAACTGGATGTTAAATTTACATCTGCTTCACCAAAACGGGGCATGTGGTGAAGTAGTTGAACCAAGCAGCTGGCCCTGCCTTCCCCTCCCCTCCCAGGAGTCCCCACATGGCCCGTTTTGGATGCAGGTAAGTGCAGGGTCTGTGTGGAGGCTCTGGGAGGGCGAAAAACAGCCTGTTTCTGGCTTCCAGAGGACTTTGGGAGCCCAGGGGAGGCCATTTTAATCCTCCCAGAGGCCTGAAGGGAGCCTCCAGATTTTAGGGAAGGTGAAAAACGGCCTTCACAGAGTTTTTGGTAGGTCACGCCCATCATGGCCATACCTACCCAACAACCGGGCAGAGAACTGGTTGTTGGGATTTTTGAATTTCCACCCCTGGTCATATTTCTTTCTTGCTGCACTGAAAGGAGAAAGCAGGGTTCACACATTGCACTAAGCCATATGGTGATTTGTTAGGAAATTAAAGCAGAGCCCAGTGTGTAAATCCAATGCATGTTTTCAATCAATCTTTTAATATTTAATCATTTTTGTGCTTAAATTTTAACATTTAAATGGGCAAAATATTTATTTTACATATTTAAAAAGAATAGCAATACTAAAGCAAGCCAAAAGAATTGCGATGTAGCCTATATTAAATGGTTTAAACTAAGGAATAGCGTTATCAAAAATAGATGATGGTTCTAAAATACAAAAAAACCCCACACATTTTGAATTTAATGTCACACTATAGCAAGGGTCTTCAAACTTGACAAGTTTAAGACTTGTGGACTTCAATCCCAGAATTCCTGAGCTAACATGACTGGAGGAGGAATTGTGGGAGTTGAAGGCCACAAGTCTTAAAGCTGTCAAGTTTGAAGACCCCTGCACTATAGGAAAGCATATGTTTTGTGAGTGGGTTTATGTGTGTGGATGGCTGTGGGTGAAGGTTACATTTAATACAGAGAGAGAGAGAGAGAGAGAGAGAGAGAGAGAGTGCAAGGTGGCACACATACCTAATATTCCTCCTATTTTACTGACAACAACAGCAGCCTTGTGAAGTATGCTGGACTGAGTGGCCTAAAATCATCAGGCAGATTTTTGTGAGTAAGGCAGGATTCGAACTCACAGTTTCCTGCTTTCTAGGCAGGCTCTTTCACCACTATACCAAACTCACTCTTTTATTTCCTATATTGATTTACAGTATATTTATTTATAAATAGAATAAAAAAATGTGTGAAAGAGCATTGTTTAAAAAGAAAAGTAAAATTATTTAAAATATTAACATTTGGTTTTCATTTTTTTTATTTATCACTGCATAGAGTGGCCTAATTATCTTTATACACATTTCTTTCCTGATAGAAATATTAAACATACTTAACATGAAATATATGTATAAGACTGAATTAATGCATTATTGTTTTCTTGTGCAGTTATTTGTTTCCTTTTGTTAAGCATATTTTCAAAGCTTTGTTGAATAATGTATGTTTAAACAAAATCAGATAAGTAAATTGTTTCTGAACTGAGGTAAATCTTTTTACTTTTATCCCTGAAAAAATTCTTTTTGAAATATTGTAGGTTGTGAGTTGAACCAAAAAATAGCAACCCATCTTATTATTGAAGCATTTATTATTATAAAGATGAGTCTTGGGGTGATAAATGTGTAAGATAAAAATAAATCACCTAAAATGTCAGGAATGGAAAATGTTTTTGGGAAAACATCACAGACAACAGTGAGCTGATTTAACTTCCTTTTTATAGACTAGTTTCTCAAAAATGCAGTAATTGTGTTTCAGGTTATACATTTTCTAGGGAAACGATTAAGACACTAAAAATGAGAAATTATCATAAGGTGGTCATTCCTGAAGAACTGTGGGATAAATTTTTATAATGTCAGACTAAACAGCAAGGGAATTTTTATTGTAATGTGTAAAAGTTGTTATATCTCTACATCTGCTTCATGTAAATATATTGCCCCAACCTTACCTCTCAAACTTTACATGGTTTTTTTTTTCTTAATATGCCTTGAAAGAGAGCCAGTTAGTGTAGTGGTTGAAGACTAGACTAGAAATGGGAAAGTATCTTGCCTTTGGCACAAAGCTAGCTGGCTGATCTTGGCCAGTCACTCTCCTAGCCCTAGGAAGGAAGCAAGGGCAAGCCACTTTCAAAAATCTTACTAAGAAAATTTCAAGGACTGGTTCAGCCAAGACTAATTTGTCAAGACTAATTCGACAAACTAAAAAAAGGTGTTGACAGACAACTCTTGAAGCATGTCAATGAAGACTCTGGAAACAAAAACCTTGTGGGAAAAAGTAAGTAAAAGAAAAATCTGTATCATCATGTGTCATGGTTGGGTGTTTTTCCTGATTGCAGTGAACTAAAGAGCAGTGGGACTGTAGAGATGTGTTGGACCTGTTCATTTTCTCTGGTATTTATGTCCTTATCAAATTTTCCAACTGTACTGCACTGCAAGGCTGTACTGCCAGGATATCTTCTCAAGGAATATTTGGGATTTAATTAGTTTACTAATTTCTCCTAGCACGGACTTTGGAGACTGATTTAGAAAAAAATCTCTTTTCAAGTAGAGCATCATCTTTTGTGCAGTAACTGATTACAAGTAGTTCTTGTTTACCAAGCATAATTGGGCCTAGCAACTTGAATGTTAACTGAAGCAGCTAAATGAAACTGACTGTTCTTATAATCTTATTTTGTCTTTCTTTTGCTTTATAAACCTTTGAAGGTCATGAATGCAAGGATTGGTTATAGTTACTTTTTCATCCCCATTGTAACTGTAAACAATAACCTAAACAAGCTACCTAGGAAAAAATCACACCTACATCAACACTGGCAGGGCAAGCTATGTATATTATTAACAGAGATCAAACCCCACATTTACCTACCAATAGTGATTCACTACCCCAGTTAGGCAATGAAAGCATCAAGGACTCCATAATTCTACTTTAAACAGAATCTTGCAAGTTTGAAAATACAATGCAGGTAGTATCTTGACTTACAACAATTTGTTTAGTGGCCATTCAAAGTTAAAATGGCACTGAAAAAAAGTAACTTATGATAATTTTTCACACAACTGCATCCCCCTGGTCACATGATCAAAATTCAGAGTCTTAGCAACTGACTCATATTTATGACCATTGCAGTGTCCTGGGGTCATGTGATCACCTTTTGCAACTTTCTGATGTAAAATCGGTGAGGAAGCCAGATTCATTTAACAACCATGTTAGTAACTTAATAATTCTATTAAGTTAACAGTAGCATAAGAGATCGTAAAATGGAGCAAAACTCATTTAACAATTTTCTTGCTTAGGAACAGAAATTTTTGGCTCAATTGTGGTTATAAGTTGGGAAGTACCTGAACGTCTCTCATTACCTTTACAGCCCAATAACTTAGGGTTCCGTCCTAGGTCTCTTGGTCCACCCATTCTGAAGCTGTGGGCTCTGCTCTTTCTCTTATCTGACCATTCCCTAGAGAGCATCTCTTCACTTGGTCTCCCAAAGTCATTGTGAAATCTGCTTGTTTGAGATCATGGAGTACTGCTTGCCTTAGTACATCTTTAATATTGGGCTGGATAGCTGTATAGTTTGAGGTAGTATAAGGCAAGGATGTCAAATTTGATTTCATTGAGGGCCGCATCAGGGTTGTGTTTGACCGTGGGGGGCTGGGGTGGAGTATGTGGCCAGTGAGCATGGTCAGATCAATATCACTTGTATTGGGGGCACTTGAGGTGTGGGATCTGGGCTCCATTTTCAGCAGTGACAGCCTCCTGCAGCCCTCTGCCAACAAAAACAGAGCCTGGGAGGGTCGCATATAGCCCTCCTGAGCTCCGTTTTCGCTGGCAGAGGCACCGTGGGCTGGTCCTTCGCTGTTTCCAGGGCAGCCACGTGTGCCAGATCTAAGCACTCCACAGGCCTTGAGTTTGCCACCCCTGGTATAAGGCATCTTATAACTCTTGCTTACCTTAAAATCAGTGGGCCTTTCATGAGAAAACCATTCCTCTAATGAGTGTTACCTTGAGATCAAACCTATATGTTTATTCTGATTGTTATTCACCTCATGTTTCATCTTAATTTATTATATTTGAATAGTGAATGCTTCATATTTTATGTGTCATCTAAAATATTCATAGCAGACTGTTGCAGAGCAAATACCATATTTTTCTTTAGCGATAGTACTTTTAGAAATCAAATCTCTGCACGCCTGTCTTGCGAGAAGGGTTTCATGTCCCAGATGGTGATAAATTTAATTTCAAACAAGACAACTGCAGGGTACAAACAGAGTTAAGAATGGCTTGCATCTAGCATTCACAATTAATATTTATATCTCTATTTTATACTAAGGACAGAAATGGGGATGCTTTAGTAGTAAGTTATTTTTCTTCTGCCTTGCTTTTGTAGTCTTATGAGCAGCTATTGGAAATGAAGTTTTCTAAATGTTGCTCATAGAACGGAAGGATTGAAATTTAATTATTGACTTCCTGTTTATGTGTATTTAGTTTATCAATATAATCATTCTTAAGAATGAGGGACTAAAAAAAGTACAATTTGAAAATGGAGTTGGTTTTTCCCATGACCAGTTGCCAGTTTAAAACTAATGAATGCCTCTTATGCCATGGAATGCCACAGAAATGTAGGTACTTTTTTTTTTCCTCCAGAGGACTAGCTTATTTGCTTATCCCTGATTTTAGTGGATTATTTATCATTAGGACTGGTTTCTTCAAATTTCCAGGTTTCCATATATTTTGCATTACATCTGCCTCATTTTACTTCTGTTATTAAACATTTGCAAAAGGCAGCACCAGTCTACTTTTCTGTAATTATCTTCCTTCCCTCTTTTTTTTTGTTTGGAGAATATACCTCTTAGTGGAGAGTTAGTTCCCTTTGCTTTTACACCTACATACACTGCATGGTGCTTGAGAAAAATCTCCTGCAAGATCCAGAAAAATACTTGGTACACAAGGAAAGCCATCTTTAATAGAAGGTTTGAAACAACTAAGAACTGTTTGTTAAAAATAGTTGCCTAGTGACTTTTGAAGGAGAAAGTGTGTATGTATATAAACAAATAGTTAAAGAGGCAGATTGCATTTATGATTATTTCAGTGAGCTTCAGGTTTTTTTTTTAAAAAAGTACTTTATTTCCCCAGTGCTTCCCATGTAAAAATCTCCAGAGAAAACCCATTTAATGAGATGGGTTTAGTGAAGTGGTTTTATGAATTGTGTGTTACGCTGGCAAGAAAGAGCTATTGAAATTTGCTTATTTCTCTATTTGTATTTTTATACACTTTCATTACTGCTTTTAAAATATGAATAAAATGAAACTGCTTACATTCTGGCTTCCTTTCTCAGTAGAAGCAGCAGCACTGTTTTTCCACATTACGTGGGAGACGATTATGCATATAAAAGGAACAAAATGCTTATAATAGAGATCTTCATGTTTGTGTTCTCCTAAACGGTTTTTGTTTTCTAGATATCTTGTTACATATTCAGAAATGCATTTGAAAATTTGGAACTGAAAAAAAATTCACGATTCTCTTAATAGGAATAAAAAAAATTGAAGTAGCAGCTACTAAATATTTATTTAGAGAATTTTTTTGCTGCCCATTCCCTTAATAGCCTTAGGCAGACTTTCAGTGAAATGTTTAAAACAATAAACATAATTAAAACAAATTTTAAAACATTGTTAAAATTGCATATTTTAAACAGCTGGAATGTTTCAAATTTAAAAGGTCTGTGGAAACTACCATGTTTCTCTAAAAATAAGCCCCGACCAGCAAATAAACCTTAGCATGATTTTTTTAGGATGCTTGTAATAAGCCCCAGTTAAGATTAACCCATTTAGTACCTTATTTCCCTGAAATAAGACCTAACTGGAAAATAAGCCCTAATGTGTCTTTTGGAGCAAAAATTAATATAAGATCCAGTCTTATTTTGGGGAAAACGTGTAGTATATTTCTAAATTGTGAGAAGCTTTAACTCTATTGTTAGTTTGCTTTATATTATGTATTCTGCAGAAAGCAAAATAGGGTGGGGGGGAATGGGCAGTTTCTTAAATAGCTCGATCCTCAGCCATGCAGAGTTTTATATAGCACTATGAACACCTTGGATATCCATTAGGAGGTATCACTTACTACTCGTGCTCCTACATCTAGAATCAAGATCATGTGAAATGTTAATACCACTTTATAATGCCTTGGTAAGGCCACACTTGGAATATTGTATCCAGTTTTGGTTGCCACGATGTAAATGAGATGTTGAGATGCTAGAAAGACTCCAGAGAAGAACAATAAAGATGATTAGGGGACTGGAGACTAAAACATATAAATAATAGTTGATGGAATTGGGATTGTCTAACTTAATGAAAAGAAGGACTAGAGGTGACAAGATAGTAGTGTTCCAATATCTAAGTGGTTGCCATAAAGAAGTGAGGGTCTACCTATTCTCCAAAGGACTTGAAAGCAGGAGAAGAAGCAATGGGTGGAAAATAATCAAGGAAAGAAGCAACCTAGAACTAGGGAGAAATTTCCTGACAGTTAGAACAATTAACCAGTGGAACAACTTGCCTCCAAAAGTTGTGGATGCTCCAAAACTGGAAGTTATTAAGAAGAGATTGGGCAACCATTTGTCTGAAATGGTAGAGAGCAGGGAGTTGGACTAGAACAGAGGTGTCAAGCTGGCGGCCTGCAGGCTGGATGCGTCATGCTCAGGCTATGTCCACCCCAGCTCTATGAGTGGAAAAACATGTCAAGTGACAGCAACGTGATGCGGCGAGTTTGACACTCGTGGACTAGAAGATCTCCAAGTTCCCTTCTAACTCTCTTATTCTGTGTTGTAATTTTGGACAATTTCCAAGGTTTACTGGATTGGCACACAGATCACTAAGCTATGTCTTTCATCCAGGTTGTGATTAAATTTCTTAGTTGACTGATATTCGATGGTTACCCAGAATCAGTACTAGATCCAGAGAGTTCCCAAGATAATAAATACAATGCTTTTGGATGAGTGCTGCTACCCTAGAGTAGAGAATTCTCCCAAAGCTCTTGTCAGGATTGGCTTTCAATTTGTTTTCCTACTTTCAGCCTTGATCTTTCAGAGATACTGGAAAATACGCAAGCTCAAGTTCACAGAGAAGAAATATAATTCAATATGAGCAGCATAATGATGACTATTGATTTCAAGCGTGCGACGCTTGGATACTCAATATAAATGTCAAATGTGAGTCAATTGTCAAGCATCTGAATGTAAATCATGTGACCAAGGGGATGCTGTAACAGTTGTAAGTGTGAAAAATGATCATAAGTCACTTTTTTCAGTGATGATGTAACCTATTTGAACTGTCACTAAATGAACTGTTGTAAGTCGATGACTACCTGTATTGTTATCATCCAGACCCTGTCCACAGAAAGAGAAGTCTTGCCTCCTAGCCGTTTTGCTTTTCCTACAAAAGAGGACTGCATTATAGAAAATAAATAAAAACAAAGACTTTCCTAAAATGATATAGTCGTGGGTCAGCTATCAACTTTTGGTTCTTGCTAATAATACAAAAGCTTGTGAGCAATGGCCCCATTTTAATGTCTCAGTTGGGTCTTGTGGACTGAGATTTAGAATTAAAAATATTCACAGATCTGATTACTTCAGGCCTCAGGAGCTCCTCTGAGATCCAGTCTCAAAATAGATCCATGATATTTTCCTAATGCTTGTATTCAAAACAGGCAGGTAAACAAGCATTACATAGCCAAATGTGCTTGTGCAAAGAGAATGACTGCTTACCTTCCAAGTTTATTAAAGAAGTAAGGATAATGTGACCCCGTAAGAAAAAAAAAAGATGACCATTGGAGTTGCATCAATGGAAATATTGGTCTTCTCTTGCTGACATAGCCATCTCATCCAGTGCAGTGATTACTTCTAAATCTATCTATATACAGTATGTGTGTGTATGTGTGTGTATTTATATATGTGTGTGTGTATGTATATGTATGTATATATGTATATATATATATATATATGTATATATGTATATATATACACACACACACACACACATAAATATATATATATATGCATACACACACACACACACACACACACACACACACACACACACACATATATGAAAGCCAAGTACCACTCATCACAAAATCTCCAGGACGATAAAGCCTGCAAACTGGAAGTTTGGCATGTATGTTCCTCTTGGCTTCTAGGTGCTCTCTAAGAGAGGATTTTTTGAAATGACTATCAGATCATTAGTATTTCCTATGCAGTCATTAACACGCTCTGATGCTAAGGAGTTTTACTTCCCCTCTCCACCTGAAAAGAACTCTGTTCCAACTGCCAGTTGCCATTACCTCAGTTCAAACTGGCAGACATTCCACTCCTTCACTCAGGAGGGGCCTAGGGCTCCTTACACTACTAAAAGTTGGTACCCTTACCAAACTGTCTATGCCTTCAACCTATGGAACTGCTTCCAGACTCAAGGCAGCGGGAACGGTATTCCCTTATGTGTTTCAATCATCGACCTCCACTGAGCCAACGGATTGTGAACCAAATTTTCTCCTGCATAGCCCGATCACAAAGTTTCATTGCGATGCACGGGTATCCAGCTAGTAAATAATATGGATTCATAGGTGAATACTGAAAATGATGAAAAAACAGTCATGGTGGGAAGGGGAGGAAAGGAACTTTAAAATTAATTTAAACTAACTTAATTACTATATTAGGCCAATTTAGGGTTGAAAAATAATGTACAGGTAGACCTGCACTTACATTTAGTAACCGTTCCAAGTTACAATGGCATTGAAAAAAATGACACGACCAGTTTATACACTTAATGACTGTTGCAGCAGCCCCATGATCCGAATTTGGGTGTTTGGCAACTGGCATGTATTTATGATGTTTGTAAACCTCCCAGCTGGCTTTCTACAAACAAAGTCAACAGGGGAAGCCAGATTCATTTAACAACTGCAAGATTCACTTAATAACTTTAGCAATTCACTCAACAAGTTTGGCAAAAAGGTGGTAAAATGGGCACCTCGTTTAACAACCATCTTGCTTAGCAATGACAATTTTGGGGTTCAATTGTGATCCTGTAAGTTAAGACCTTCCTGTATAAACTTCCAATGTTTGCCATTCTTCATTAGGCAACTTTTAATTCTTTGTTTAAATAAAAACAAAGGAGGAATAAATGTTTTATGCTCAGGTCATGTCTGCATCAGCTACTGTTTTCAGTGGCATGGTGTCATGCCCCTGTTGGGCAGAGCAGGGAGAGGTAGAATAAGGGAGAGGGAGTTCAGAAGAAGACCCACGCCCACCCCCTCTTTATCCTAGGGCATGGAGGGAGGAACGGAGAAGAGAGCAATGTGGATTGTGTGGCTTACGGGGGGGGAAAGGGGCCCTGATTCCCTTCATTAGCTACAGCTGGGAAGAGTTTAAAAGAAATGCATGCTGAGTGTGGCAGCTGCTGGGAGCAAACGTAAGTTTATCTTGTGTAAAGTTTAGTTATCTGTGTTCCTAGCGTTGTCTCAACTGTGTGGAGTTATTGACGTGCCTTCACATCTGGAATTCTTACTCCTGCCCTGCCAGACTAATTACCTCATTTTGCCTTGATTGGACTTATAGTTACAGTTTTTGTTGACCACATTTTGGATTTGATTTTCTGCAGCCAAAGGCTGTTCCTGGGAGAGTTTTTCTCCAGTCAGAAGGTAACCAGGACATTGGGGGACAAAGTTGGAGATAATAAAGTGATTCCTACTGATTATCTGACTGTGTTGCCTTTGTGCCATGCCCTGTGTCATCACAAATGGGTAGTCAATTTCAAAATTGCAAATCAGATCCTATCAGGTACCAAGTTGAGTTTTCATGGCATTCTGGACTTCATAAAAGTTGTTCTTTTGTCATTTTCTTGACTAGCTACTAAAGGCTCTCCAAGCTTGCTGGTATTTTTAAAGTTTCGGTGTCAAAACAGAACTAGCCAATCCTGTTTCATATGGATTTCTTCAAGTCAGTCTTGCCTCGTCAAGTCCCTTTACTTTTCTTTCAAAATTTCAAAAGTGCTTTGCCCTTGCCTGCTTCCTAGGCCTAAGAGAGAGTGACTGGCTCAAGATCACCTAGCTGGCTTTGTGCCTAAGATGGGACTGAAATTCACTCTTCCAATTTCTAGCCTGATTCCTTAACTACCCCACCAAACCCGTTATTGCTTAGAATAATATAGAAGTTGTTTTAAGCTAACACCCTCCAACTATGTTAGTTACCACAAGTCCTTACCATCTGTCAAGCTGCCTACTTAGATGTTCATACTGCAGCATTGTAGCCTCATAATTAAGGTTTAATAGAATATGCTTAAGTTTTTTGTAATGATGTACCCTTTGAAAAATTGCAATATTTAAAACTATATGAAAAGCTGTTTTTTTACATGATGCAAATATTACTGATTTCTGTATTGTGAGTTTGGGGATTGCCTGATGACAGCATTTCTAAGGAGGCTTCAGGTCTCAGTACAAAAATGCTTCATTTATTTGGTCAACCACTGAGGTTGATGATCATGGCATTTTAGTTGGCTTATTTTCACTCGAACTTAGAGCATTTGCATTCAGAAATTTCTTCTACTCCTGCCTCATCAGAAATCAGATTCTTTAAACTCTCATTAGTTTTGCCAAATATTTGACCCTGTTTTTATTATAGGGTTAGCATACCTATAGTTTAGGATCACATGCAACCCTTGATTCAACTTTCATCTGGTTGGAAACACAAGTTAAAACCTTCATTTCAGGACTTTGGGAAAAGTAGCATGTCATCCTTCCACAGCCTTTACTGGAAAAGAGAAGAGGTTGTTACACACAGAACACAAATAGAATGAATGAGCTTAATGATCAATTCTGATGAAGATGTTTTGCTTCTCATCCAAGAAGCTGCTTCAGTTCTGAATGAATGGTGGAGAATAGAAGGATTTATATTCCTTGCAGTCATCTGGTCATTAGCACTCTTTCTGAGAATCACTGAGGCCACTTGGAGGTTTATCTGTACCCTCAGGGTCAGCTGAATAGTGCAACTGGATACGGAACCTTCTTGGAATTGCTTCAAGGACTGTTGTAGACAGGAGATAGGTGGTGTTGTATCCCTCCCCCTCTGTTGAGAGAGGGCTGTTCGGGTGACACCTCTTTCAAATTACTTGCGTCAATCTATTTGTGACTGACTTGTAGCTCTTCCCCCAAAAGTACTGTACAGAATAGAATAGAATTCTTTATTGGCCAAGTGTGATTGGATATACAAGGAATTTGTCTTTGGCATATGCCCTCAGTGTACATAAAAGAAAAAAATACATTCATCAAGAATCATGAGGTACAACACTTAGTGATTGTGAGGAACAGTTATCAAGAGACATATATTCTTATTTCTTCTTGTGATAGGAAGGAACAGAAGATTAGAAGTTTTAGGGTTGTCCCCAAGTTATTGAAAATGAGAAATGTGATGAAAGCAGGAGTTAGCAATGTTTCCAGACCCTAAATAACACTACAATTACTTGAGATGCCACCCTGTCCCAGTTGATCTGAAATCAATGGGGTTGTGCCAAATCCTACTAGACTTTGGTGATTTGCTGCAATATTTAACAATATTTTATACAAAAAAACAATACAGTCTTGTAAGTTTTTTAATATTTTAAATTAATGCTGAAGTAGGTAAGTTCTGAAAATGCAGTCCCATTATACCACATCTTAAGGAAAAGCATCAGATACTGGTTGATGTGTGACAGTTGGATTTCAGCATCTGTGTAAAATGACCGATTTGTTGACACCGGGCTTAAATGTTCCATATTACAGATCCCCTCCCTCAAAGCTTGCATTAATACTGGACTTTACAGAATTCAATGGAATTTTGCTGACACAGATAGGATTTAGATTTAATAACTTGCTTCCTGATTACTTTATGTCTTGGTATTTCTTGACATACTGGATCTCAAGCATAATATGTGGCTGTAAGTGCTTCAATAAAAAAGCAGGAGACATGAAATCTAATTACATACAAATATGAAAATTGAATAGCCTTCCTGATAATTAAGTGCATCTCACCTGAACCTGCCTGATTTAATCATTCTGTTTTATTATAGGATTCTTGTTCAAGATATCATAATTTAAGGGCCTGTCAAGGTTTCTGTTACAAATTACTCCTATTGCTATTTCATGGTTTAGGCCCACAAAGCAAGGAAGGTGGTATTTTTTACTGGAATATAGTTTAGGTTGATGAACTGAGATGTTTTCAAAGTTTGTAACACAGTAATTTTTCATATAGAAATGGGGAATCTATAGATGAAACTGTCTTAAAATATGAAAACCTGTGCTGTTACACACACAAAAAAACCCACATATTAACTTGTCCTGCAAAGATTGCTATTTTATTTCCTGTTACCATTCAAACGGTTGTTGATTTTCTTTGTGGTCTGAGTTCAGAATATCTTTAGGGGTTACCTTTTCCACCTTTTTTGAAAATTTATTTTTATTTTAAAAGAAATCCATCTTTCAGTTATACAGTGTGTTGACTGGGTACATGTATCTTGTGTAAATGTTTATATTTTGTATACATTTCTTACTAAGATTACATTCATGTTACAACCTACTCAACCTTATACAGTATATCTTATCATTATAACGATTATCATTTAACTTCTTTATTTTTTAAACCATTTATAAAATAAATCCCATATCTCCTAATACTCCGCTTCTTCTTGTTTTTTAATTGCCAATGTTAATCTACTCATTTCTGCATATTTCAATATTTTCACAATCACCTCTTCCTCTATTGGAATATTTTCATTTTTCCAGTTTTGAGCAAATACAATTCTAGCTTCTGTTAATATATGTATGATTAAATATGTTTTTTCTTTACTATAGTTTTCGGGTAAATTCCCCAATAAAAATATCTCAGGTTTTAAATCTATATGTTGTTTTAAATATCTCAGGTTTTAAATCTATATGTTCCAACCATGTATGTATTTTTGTTCAATATCTTTTAGCCTCTGTACACGTCCACCACATATGATAATATGTTACGGGTATCTGATGACATTTCCAAAATTTCGCTGATTTACCTTTAAATATCTTTGCCAGTTTTGCCGGCCAATCTGTAAAGCATCTTATACAAATTTTCTTTATAAGCTGTTGACATTGTTAATTTATAATTTCTATTTCATAGTTTCTGCCATTTATCCAACTCTATCCCATCGTCAAAAAAAATTTCCCCAAGCTATCATTGTTTTCTTCACTTGTTTTTCTAATTTCACTTCTAGATTTCTTAATCGTCTTTTCTTCTTTTCCTGTTAAAATTTTATCTAATTCAGTCAATTCATTTTAAAACCCCTCTGCTTTAACATCTTTTTCATATCTAGAATATATTTGCATATATGAATACCGATTCATATTCTTGCATCCTGTAACAATTTTAATTTAATCCTTGCTTTTTTCCCTTGCCATACATCTTTTAATATTTTGCTTAAATCATCAAAGTATTTTTTCCCAATTATATTGGAATTGGTTGGAACAAGTATAGTACTCTTGGTAATATATTCATTTTAATTGTCGCTATTCTCCCTATTAGTGATAGGTTGTAGGTTTTTCCATTTTTCCTTAATCAGTTGTTTTTGTCTATTATAATTATCTTCTTTAATCATCCCACATCTTGCTGTTAATTGGATCCTCAAATATTTCAATTTCTTTGTGATCTGGATATCTAATCTGTCCATCAATTCTCTTTTTTGCTTTTCTGTAATATTCTTCAGTAATATCTTAGTTTTTTCCTTATTTATTTTCAATCTCGCAACTTCCCCTATGTTTTCTATCAATTTGGGTCTTGTTTCTAATGGTTCTTCTAGTATAAAAACCAGATCAAGATACATAGTTGATGTGGCAAGACAGGGAAGAGGTTACTAACCAAGAACTATGGAAAGGAGATGAAATTATTTTTACAGAACTGTGTGGCTGGCAAATTATATACCTTGCAATGGAAATTTCATTCATTGCATTCAGTAAAGTCTGTTATTGAAGTCTATTCATTACAGTATATATATATCAATTTCAGGGTGGCCGATAAGGATAGGTTTCCATTAAATAAATTTTACTATCAGTTATTTCAAACAGGAAAGTTACAAACTGTGTCATACTAATTTAAATCTGAAAAAATATGACAAATGAAGTTTATCATCTGCGTGAAAAAACTGATGATTGAGGCTTTGAATGAGATAAATAGGGGACAGGTGATATTTCAAATTAATTCAGATAAATTTAATAAATGAATAGCAAAGGGTTTATGATACAGGTAGCCCTCAACTTACAATCATTTATTTAATAACTGTTCAAAGTTACAAAAGCATTGAAAAAAGTGACTTATAACTGTTTTTCATACCTATAATCGTAAAAATGAGTTGTTAACTCCCTTAAGAACTCTTGCTCGGCAACAGAAAATTTGGGCTCAGCCCTCAGTTGTTGAGGGCTTCTGTATATAGAAGAATACCTTGTATGTGTGTAACAATTGAATATGTTATGTTTCACCTTTCCAATGAGGATGGAAAGTCCACAACTCTGACAAAATACAGGCAGGCAAGAAGATTCAGTAGTTATAGAGTTAATTCTTTGAAGCAGGCATGTTCTTGGCAGTATCACACACGCTGCCTGCCAAGTCCGACAAGATAACAGGAACATAAATCATGAAGGCTTTCAATAAACAGAATACACCGAAGCTCCACAGAAAAACTCACACTTTGTCCCGTACAGAGCTCTCAGAGAAAACACACCCACTTTTATCCCCTGTGGGGTGTGTCAATCACTCAGCTTAGTCTCTGATTCGTCCCCGCTTCCTGCGTTGCAGCTCACACTTTTTCCTGCGACGTTGTCTAGCATCAAGCCAGCATTCGTCTACTTGATTCTCTGTCAGTGGCTGCTCTGATATGCCCTCCTCCTTCTCCTGATTAGCCTCAGGCTTTCCCTCTCGGTTATCTGCTGACACCTGAGGCACAATCAGGGAGGAAGGCATTGCCGAAGAGGAAGGTCCTGGGGAGGAAGGCATTCCCAATTCCTCCTCTTCCCCATCGTCCGAGTCTTCTTCCTCTAACAATGAAGGCTCAAGCCTCAGAGCCACAACATGAATATATGTGCATGTATATGTATACGTAATATGTATGGTATTCAGCTTTGTTCAGGTATTTTCCCACGTCATTGTAGTTGTGCTTTTAAGGTTGTAGCAATGTTTCGGCAGAATCTCATCTGCCATCATCAGGCTTCTGTATTGTGTTAGTCTGTGAATCAGACTTTTACAGTTCTTTCAGTTTTAAATTTGGGGCAGCCTACTGCTGTGCCAGAATGGTTTTTTTTTCTTCATCCTGATTGGTTGGGAGTCTTGGTCTGTGTTTATTGGTCTTGGAGTTTGCTGTGTTCTGCTTGATTGGTGTTTCTAATACCTTCTGTCTATTTTGTGGCTGTTTTTGTGTCTTGATTGGCTGGCAACATTTTGTTCCTGTATTGGAGGCCTTTAGTGCAGCTTGGCTCCAGGTAAATGGACGGCTATCATTTATTAGGAAGCTAGGTTTCATCTGGGTGCCTTTCACAGAAACAGCTGTGAAAGTCTGACTCACAGCCGAACGCTATACAGAAGCCTGATGATGGCAGATGAGATTCTGCTGAAACGTTGCTACAACTTTAAAAGCACAACTATAATGATGTGGGAAAATACCCGAACAAAGTTGAATACCATACATATCAATACCCACAAAAACTTAAGAAAACAAATATATGTATGTGTATATACATATTGTATTTATTGCAAATTAATATACAATCTATATAACATAGACATACACACACACACACACACACACTGTCCTGAATATTCAATTTCAAGCAGTTTAATTGTTTTAATGATTGTCAACTATTCTGTTTATAAGTATTGAAAGGGTGAGAAACAATAAAACAAGTGAAACTATGAGATATTCATATGATGACTTCAAGATGGTGAAGCATGTTTTAGTTGTATTTCTTTTAGGAAAAACAACGTTTTTTTTGTTAGGTTTCACTCCCATGGAAAAGCTGACACCCAAATATCTAGATGACCCACTCCCTGGGATCATTTAGGAAGGTGTAATAACAAAACTGTCCCAACTTTTATTCTATAATTTTAATCTTAACATTGCTGCTAGTTAATGGATGCTGGGTATGTGGATGTTTTATGAATTATATGTTATGTCTTGTTGTTTAACTTGTTGCAGTGTAACCATGAGGAATCTATAAAACATAATGATAGTCTATAAAGGAGGAGGAGTCTATAAAACATAATTGGGGAGACTTCTTGTTCGTTTATTGCCAACTATGCCCCATCTTACGTCACTGAGGAATATTTTCCAACTTCCCAGACAGATTTTATTTAGAGGATTGAGGAATGCCAAGGTGAACATGTGGACTCTCATTAATGTTTTCTTTCATGCATAGGCCTCAGGAACCAAGCCTGATGGGTCACATGCTATGTTTGTAGAGACACCTAGAACTGGAACACAACACACTGTTTTGTTTCAGAAGATATTTCTGTCATTTATGAATCCAAGCCTTTTAGAAGTGTCAGAAATTTTCTATCAAATCCACCCCCCACCCTATTGAATAAATTATATCAACATTTCTTGGTGCCTCCATACTTTTTGAATGATGTATTTAGAGTTGTTGATCATTGACTCTACTGTTTGGGATAACAGCTAGGAATTTTATTATTTTTTAGATAGTAGAAGATACCATGTTGGGAAGGAATTGCACAGCTGGCTATTTTAGCTATTTGTATCCCAACCAATGCTATAAAACACCCTCTTTTGAAAAAAAGTAACCTTTTATACCTGCTGTTTTCATGGTTAAGAAAAGCTTATAAGATTGCAGACTTAAATGAAATTTATTCACTCTATCTCTTTCATTTCACCTGAAGTCAGTGCAAGATTGATGTCTTTATTAAGAACAAACACGTGGAAATAGAACAGGAATGTGCAGTATACACAATGGAGCAGCTTTGTGAGTAGGATGCAAAATTGAAAATCTACTTGTTAATTATTCTGACATATAATGAATAAGGCACATATGATTTAGAGCACATACGGCACACATATAAGCATCTGTCAGGAAGACTGTAAGCAGCTATGTCTTTTTCTGGGCTCGTGGTATGACAATACATGCCATTAAATGTAAAATAGAATATACAACTTGGCTCAAATTTCATCCAATTTCAGTTGCTTGGTGGAGCATCCCATGGTGATAACCAAAGGGCCAGGTTTTGTTTGTATTTTATGAATTTGTTTTATGGGTTTCATAGCTGGGGCCTTTACTGTTATGAGAATATCCAGAGTCATGTTTTAGGATAGATGGCCATAAAGATCTTTTCAATAAATAAATAATCATTGTTAAAACTCGGCTGCTTGGCAAATACTTTGTTTTAATTGCTTTTAAAAATCTCCCACAGGATGGAGTCCACGTGAATATTGGTGGATGTCCTGCTTCAGATTTCAACCACCCACATACACAGCTTCTTGGGAGATTATGAGTTTTCCTCTCAGGCAGCAGAGCTAACCATTAAGCAAGAGCCGTTCATAAAGCAAAGGGTTTGCCTGTGCCCTTTGCTTTGCAAGAGGAAATGTGTAGAAGAGTCATCCAAAGTCAGTCCCAACTTTCAAGAGCCAGGTCAAGGTTGTCGCCCAGTCCAAGAGTAGCATTCACACACAGCAGTCATATATAATATTTTCAACAAAGAGCTGAATAAATCTCTCACATAGACTGCAGCAAGCAGCCATTAATCTGGAGGTTTACTCCTTTACTTGTGAATAACCTAAAAGACTTGCTGGGCTCAGCTGTCCTTCATGTCTGATGTGAAGGAACTAGGAAGCCTTATATCATCCTCACCTGGCAGGTTCAGCTGCTGGAGTAATACTTGTGATTGATTAGCCTCCTGTGGTGTCTGGCTTTGTCCTTCCTAAGATTGACATTTCACAGGCTCGGCTGGAGCAACTACTTCAGCTTCAGGCTCAGAATCTGAATCCAGAGCCTGGGCCATGATGACAGGGAATAAGCTATCAAAACCACCACTGAAAATGTATCACTATTTCCCCAGCTTCTCCTATATTTTTGTGGGAGCTTCTAGTCACTTTTTTCCCCTGGATGATTACTCCAGAATTGAACTGGATGAGATTGCAGATTCAAAGGTGCCAAGCCATGAATGACTTTCCTGGTAAATACCAATATTTTGAATTAGACCTCCAAAAACCAGGCGGAAACTGGTGCAGCATCGGTAGCACAGATGTTACTCCGTTCAAGTAGCTCAACTTGCATTCGCAGCCAAATCTTTGAGTTTTGCACAGGCTGCAATTTCTAGATCATTTTCACAATCAATGAGCCACTGCTTTTGTGGATGCACTATAGCTTTATTTTTAAATCCAAGAAACTATGAATATGTATGTTTACCCTTTTCAGCAGCAAACTGAGAAAACAAATCATTAATATTTATTGAGCTCACCTGTGAAATACACATGAAATAAAGAAGGTGACTGTGTATGTACCTAGAAGTTCTGAGTCTTATAATTTTAATATACCTGGACAGGGCCAGAGAGGGGGTGGGTTGCTTTAGAAAAAGTTAAATTTCTGTTCTCATTTTTTCTCTGCATCAATTTTTTGACCACTAATGCAATGTGATAAGATGTCACTTTTAAGCAGGGTACGCTACCTGGATTAGTCCTTCTGCATCTCAGCCAACAAGAATACATTTGCATTAATATTAGATGTAAAGGAATGTTTATTTCACTGTGTTTAAAAAACAGGGCATGATTATTAACATATACCCTTGCAACATTACACTGAAAAGCTGGTGAGCTGAGCCAAAATTAATATTTGTTTTCTTATTCTATGTAAAAGTGGGTAGAGCTTATTATGAAATAATATTATAACTATTATTATTTAAAACTTGGCTTCTTTAACTAGACCAAATAATCAGTTAACCAATGCAAACAGTCATACATACGTGCACAGGTATGCAAATACTTTGTGTGGAAGAATGAAATATGTGCTTAGGTACATCAGCAAACACAATTGCATAGATATGTATAGTTACAAAAACTGTAACTTCAGTCAACTTCAAAATATTTCAACTTTAAAAGATTTCTTTCCAGATTTATTTATTTGTGTGTGTGTATGTATGTATACACACACACATACACACATGAAGAAGAGTAAAGGAAATGAGTGACTGATAACAGAGATTGGGAAGATAATTGTCCAGATGGGCTTGTAGCTTAGCACCTGGGTCTCACAACAATATCTGACTGGAACAATAGGAATCCGTGACTAAGAGTCGAATAGCATTAAAACAATATGAAGTTATAATTACACATAAGGGCTTCTTAAAATGATTTCTTGCTCTGAGCAACAGCTGTTAGGACTTCATCTTTTCCTCATGTACATTATTTGACAGTATAATTGAAATGATGGAACATTTTATAAATGAGCCAGACTGACAAGAAAACAAAAGCTTTGGGAGTTACGTTATTCTTTTTCCCTCTTGTTGCTTTTAGAGTAAACATACTCTCAAGCGATCCAGATGGTGAAGTATATAGCATACAGAAGCACGACTGAATGCTGACTTTGTTCTATTGGTTTATGTGGGATTATTAAGATTTAAATAATGGGAAGAGAAAGGAAAATATATCTTTATTGGTTAAAGAGGGCTAAGCATTGCCTTCAATACACTGAGATTTAAGAAGCATCACTGGTCAAATTATCCTATTTGATTTTTTTCCCTTTTTGACATGAAAGGTAATTTATATTGCCAATAATATTTTTTTATAACAAATGTAAATGTAATGAAATATAATGAAAATATGGTGGTACATGATTCCAGGGCAAAACAGCCGCCACTTTTTTTCATTCTGGTATTCCTTAATTGGTAGGATGGCAGAGGTAAACTTTTATTTTCATATCTTGGTACCTACCTGAACGGACCCTTTGCTCAGTTTGGGAATCCTGGACTCACAACTTCTGGTCGAGAAGCAGATAGCAATCGGGGTTAGGGGGCTTGTGTGCAACTTTGCATTCTTCATAGTTCCTGGAGAACGGGGCTCTGGCCAGGGTCTCTCGTGCACTGGTCATTTCCAAATTGGACTACTGCAATGTGCTCTACGTGGGGCTGCTCTGGAAATTTCAGCTGATGCAAAATGCAGTTGTGCAAGCAGTTATGTGTGTTTCCAGTAGAACGGATGTTATACTGATTCTGTGCAAAGTGCATTGGTTCTCAGTTTGCTTGTGGGACCAATTCAAGATGCTGTTGTTGATTTTTAAAGCCCTGCATCACACAGGAATATCTTATTTGAGGAACTGCCTTCTCCTTGTTTCATGTGACTGCCACCAGATGCCAAAGAATGGGTGTGTTACAGGTTCCATCCTCCTGGGGCAGTGGTCCCCAACAGTTGCGCCTCTGCAAACCAGCAGTGGAGGGGAGTGGGGATGGTTTTGTGCATGTGCCCACTGCTTGTGCAAATGGAGTTTTGCATGGTCACGTGTTCTCCTGCCACTTGGGCAGCCCAATTCCCAATGGGACATGGTATTGGCCGAGACCCGGAAGTTGGGAACCCTTAATCTAGGGAGCTACATTTGGTGGACTCAAAGCGATGGACCTTTTCTGCTGTGATAGAATCTTATCCCCCAAAGACCAGTCAACATCTCCCTCATAACTCCTAAGCTTTGAAGATCCCTCAAGATCTGGTTATGCCAGGAGACCTAGGGATCCCAGGGGATGGGTGAACTTGTGAGGTGGATCCATTATTATTAATCTCCTGCCAAGCTTCGAAAGGCGCCTTTGCTGTTGCAACTATTATCGCTACTCAGCTTGTCAACGAACTATTTGGGGAGAGAGGGAGGAGAAAGAACGTAAGCTCCAGACATCAAGATGCCAGCTGTGGGCACCAAGGACATTTTGGCAGGTGTTCACCACAGCTTAAAAAGTCTTTCACAACAATATTAAAAGTCTCCATTGGACAATGTGACCTGGTCTAATAGGTGGGGAGGGAAGACCTGAACTTCAGGGGTGGGAATCAACCGGTGTTACTACCGGTTCAGTGACTACGTTTTGCATTGTGCGCACGTGTAAAAGAAACATCAGCTATGCCGCCCGGACAGCTGAAAAGTGCTGTGCGCAGGTGCTCAGCATTTGAAAAGCCTCTTTTTTCCTGCTTTTTCAACATCAGCTGTGCCGCGCAAAGCATCTGAAGTTGAAAAAGCAGGAAATAAAGGACAGGTAAGAGCCCGGGCGGGCAAGTGGGTCAAACAGCAGCAGACACAGAACCAGTTCAGTGTCTGTTGCTCTTCAGAGCTACCGGTTGTATAGAACCGGGCTGAACCGGTAGCATCACACCCCTGCTGAACTTTAACTGTATGGGTTTGCACAGGAAATGGTTAGATCTGGTTTTGCCCTCATCTTTGCCGATACAATGTACTCAATAAAGTTTTGCATTAAGAGATTGGATCGTCTCAGCTGTGCTTGCTTTGGTTGGGTTTGTCAGTCATTAAAAACTCCCCAGTTATTTTCTTTTGCCGATTTAATTTTGCTATTGTAGTTTTTAATATTTTTAAAATAATGATTACATAATGTTTTTAGGTAAAGTTTAGAGGGAGCTCCACACTGGAGGTGGCTGTGGGATTGATGCCATTTTATAATTGACAGATGAAAATTTTATCAATCCACAGATTTTCTAAGTGGCATCCAAGTTTATTTAGGGTTATGGCACCCAGTGTGCCAATAACCACTGGGACATCCATGGCTTGTTTGTGCTATAATTTTTCAACTTCAGTTTTCAGATACTTTGTGAATTCTTTGTTATATTCTACTATCCTCTTATTGCCACATCAATTATCCACATTTTTCTTTTCAACCACAGTTACATCTATTGTGTTTTGAGCCAAAACTTTACCAGTTTGTATTTAGAAATTCCACAATATTTTCACCTCATTTTTGACTACTTTTTCAACTATATGTTCTTAGCAATTTTTCATTAGTGGCACATGATTATTTTTACAGATGTCTGAGTGACTAATTTTGGTGGCTGTGTTATGTTACTGTTTATAATCAATTTGGGTTTTGGGTTGTTTTTTTTTTGTGCACAAGCTGAGTATATAATTAACAGTTTCTTCTGCTTTTTGGCACAATCGGCACTTTGAATCATTTGATGGGTTTTTTGTTTCAATTCTGGCCTTGATTTCATTGGATCATAGAGCAGCCAAAATCACACCTTCAATTTCTTTTTTTAAATGTTCCAATTGTAAGCTGATTTTATCTTTATCCACTTTCCCCTCATTTTTTAGTAGAAATTGACCATGTGATGCTTTCCTTTGCCAGATTAATGATCGTGTTTTTATTAAATTACTTCAAAATTTGTAATTTATTTCCTGTACATTCAGTAAGTCTCAATTTTTAACTTGTATTAGTCCTCATTCTTGGTTGTCTTTTATGTAATGATGCCTTTCTTCTTGTGTAGTTTGTTTGATTTGAAGTAAAACGCTATCTCCATTTCTATGGGGCAGTTGTGATATATCACTGCAGGGATGTAATGCATACGGAGTAGTCATGATTTTTCTTATTTTTTGGTCCAAACTGTGCATTTTAGTTTGCCTCCAATTAATAATTCCAGCAGTGTATATTTCACGGGTGTGCTTTTGATGGTTTTTCAACTGTTTATTTTTGTTGCTGGCAATTTTCTTACTCACCAAACACATTCTTTACTAATCAGAGTTTTAATTTATCCATGCTTGAGTTTATCCAACTATAAATTAGTATTTATACCTTTACCCCTGAAGCTTGTTGACTCATGAAAACAGACCTTGTTTCAGCTTTCTCCTTATGGCATGGATGAGTACCTACAAAAAAGTAGCTGATTTCAGGTAATTTTTGTCTCATGGCACAGTAACTTACATCTGAAGAAAGTGAGATGGGAAAATTAATACATGCAGACCTTCCCAGTGTGAATAACTTTTGATAACATCAGCATGCAAATAAATATTACTTAAAATGATATCCTGTCAAGATCCTTTATACAGCTGCTGGGTTGAGATATTAATGGATTTTGGAACAAAGCTGAATTGTAGGTTTTTCTCCAACAGCAACTCTTTTAATAAGGATTCTGTGAGATATTGTCATTTTGTAGCAAAGCAGGCTTCAGAGATTCTGTCTTTGTAAAATATTTTGTACAATGGCTTCTTTGTTGTTGAAATCCAAATTCGTAGAAGATTTATGTACTGAAAAAAAGTCCTTATCCTTGTCCTTGGGAATATACTTTGTTCACGTGGAATGTGGATCGGGCCTTTAGGGGCTCTGAATTCTAGATTGCAACAATAGTTTAGCTATCATTATCATATTTATTGATCTTAAGGATCCACTGATAATTTTTCAAGACCCTTTAATTTTTCTTGATTTTCAGTTACAAAAACTTGAACAGATACTTTGCAATTAAGTAGGCACTTGTGTTCCCTGACCTTAAAGAAGGTGAGATTACTTCAATACTTTTAAACTTTATCAGTATTAAGGTCTTGTGTTATATTTGGAGTATCGAAGTTTCATATCAATGAGTATAATCACCCAGCATTTAACAGACAAACTTCACGTTCAAATCTGTGTGTTTCCTTTGAATTTCTTTCTCTTACCATGGATGTAACTGTAGTTTTATTGATTTGGCACTATCAGTGATGACCATAAATGGAAAAGAACGGATTTCTGTAATCCTGAGACGCAGTGAAATGGCCTACAAAAAGAGAAGGATTGCCTCATTCTTCAATTTTATGACTTATGTGGATATCCCAAGGAAATAAAAGCTTATTACATGGACAGTCTTTCATTATTAATTTTTATGGCTGCAAATCTTTTCCTGGAGTAACACATGGTGACTGAGAGAAAAGAGACTTTTTTGACAAAACTGGCTCATTGAATATATATATTTAAAAGGCTCCTTGGGGCCCTTGTGGATACTACTAGATTATAGATTGATGGTGATTGAGTGACTGGTTATGTGTTATCAGGACAGTATCAACTCTTAGCAACTACATAGATAGATAGAGGGTTTGTTTGCATCCTTGTGACCAGAAGCCCAGTGATCACTGTAGTTGTGGATTGCTGTGGCCCAGGATTCAAATAACTCTAAACGTGAAAAATCTGCTCCATCAGAATAGGTGAATCAGTCAAATAATGGCACATCCTCCAAGGCCCCCAGACTTTGTGGATAGAGCGAGAACAGAGGAAATCTATTCAATGAGGTTCCTTGCCAAGTTCAGCCTTGACTGAATTGCTTATCATCACCTAGCAACTGTGTGTGTTTGAAACCTGAAATAGGTCATGCGTGTCAATAAAATATACCTTGTTGCATCTATCACCAAATGCTTTTGCTTTGGTTCCTTATTTATGGTGATTGGTTTCTTTTGTATAGTGAATATTTTTCCTGTGATAATGGGATCTTGACTGACAATTCAACTTTCCATGTAGGACATTTATAAGTGTGTATATCTTATTATGTGCTTGGGGAGAAGTAGCTTCTTCTCAAGATGTTCTTCTGAACATTTATATGAACACAGTAATATTTCTCTTTGCCTCCTTCCACAGAGATATTGTTCAAAGTCAACACCATACCTCCTTTGACTTTTCTATGCCCCCAAATTATATGGCATTGAAAGATAGAACAAAAAACAACTTCTGCGTTTTTGCTATAATTTCTTGCTCTTAGTACATGCTGATGTCCTCCTCCTCCTCTTTTTGTAAAGGTGTGAATAAATGTTATGCAGGAAGAAAAATTATATGGTCAAAAGCATTCTATTTTGTTTCTCCTCTGTATTTCATAATTGATATCTATGATATTGATTAAGAAATGGCTATGAGCAACAGAAATGAAACACATATGGCACAATTTTGAAATCATTAATGTTTTAAAGCCCGATTTAAAAGTGGATAAAAAGAGAAAAGTGCAGTAAAATTATGACTCTTAATGACTGGTGAAGGCCCCAGGTTGTGAGTAAGAATAATAAATACAATTATTTCATTGAAACCCACTCATAGATATCAGGAGACTTAATAATGAAGTAAGTTTCAAGGCACAAAGAAATCGAAGCAAATCATGTTTAGCAAATCATTTTCTAAAAAATTAATTGAATGTCTTATTAAAAAAAAATCCCATTCTTTATTTCTGATGTCCTATGTCTCGCATATTCCTTTATATCCATTCTATTTTCTTAACTTCTGATAGCTGGAAATAGAAAATACAGGAATAGCCATTCATGTTTAAGTAATACCAGGTAGCCCAAATCTATTCTCCACCCCACCTCTTTAAAACATATATATATATATATATTGTAAAAGCTACTTAGGCAGCTGGGAAGCACAACCAAATGCTTTCAGTGTGAGACCAGAATGTCACTAAGAATGATGCAATGTGATAAGGTATTGTTTCCAAAGATATAGTTTGAAGGGGGGTGGGGTGGCAGTGGAAAAGGGCATATGATGGCAGTAGCCTCTTGTTCCTTGTTAGATGGAGTAGCTTTTACTTCTAAGTGGATTTTTTTTAAAAAAGGAAGAAAATACTTTGTAACTAAAGCCTCAGGCCTTCTCCCTAAGTACTACACCTCCTCGTAACAACTGTCCTCCTGATTTCCAAACTCTACTTCTTTGGATTTCCTTGGTGCATATTAATGATTTTGAAAAGCATACATTTAAACTGAGTAAATTAACCTTTTCCCTCCATTATAGGTAGCTCTCGACTTACAACAGTTCGTTTAGTGACCATTCAAACTTACAACCACGCTGAGAAAAGTTTACATGACCATTTTTCACACTTATGTCTGTTGCCGCATCCTCATGGTCCCATGATCAAAATTCAGACACTTGGCAGCTGGTTCATATTTATGATGGTTGCAGTGTCCCGGGTTCATGCGATCACGTTTTGCGAGCTCCTGACAAGCAAAGTCAATGAGGAAGCCAGATTCATGTAACAACCGTGTCACTAACTTAACAACTGCAATGATTCATTTAACTACTGTGGCAGGAATGGTCATAAAATGGGGGGAAAACTCATTTAACAAATGTCTTGCTTAACATAAATTTTGGGTTCAATTTTGGTCCTCAGTCAAGGACTACCTATATTTTTGATAATAACAGAGCTGACATATACTGAAATATTTGCAGTGGTGCTACAGTTTGGAAAGAGATGCTCCTGTCCAGTTCTCCATGAAAACCTTACGAGAGAATCGTTCTTTACTATCACGATTGGACAGGAAGGAGAGAGAGAGTGAACGGATTGTAGAAGTGCTTCAGACACTACTATGATGCTGTTCTAACCTAGGCTCCCCAAAGTCATGAAGCCGACTCCTCGTCCTGACATAACCCCTTTTATTTAGGCTAAAGTGAATTCCTCTCCAGCAAAGTCCTGGCAAACAGTCTTTCAAGAGATTGCACAACTACAGACCTTTATCAGGCTTGGAGAGTTGCCAGGCCGTATCTTCCAAACGCCACTCTGTAGCAGACAATACTTGGCAGGGTGTCAGGAATAGATCTTCACCCTAATAATTTGAATTAAATTGTCTCCTGCAAACACCACTCGCCTTTCGCTCCTCTTTATTCCCTATGGGAGGGGCTATTCACTGCCCACCTATGGCTTTACTCGCAAGTTGACCCTTGTTCCTTAACTATTCCCTTCTCCTGGCAGCTATGTGCATGTGCACACTGGGAACAGGCTCCTGCTATTCTTCTGCCTCACCGATCTCCGACTCTGAAGGCAGCTGATAACTGTCAGACAGCCCTGGCCCCATCTCAGAGCACTCATCAGAGCCTTCCCCAGACTCCAGGATTGGCCCATATTCCTCCCCAACCTCATCACTGTCCGAGTCTGCCGCCAGCTCCACTGGCTGCTGGCGTGCCACAACAGATGCCAGATTCTACAGTAAAATACAGTTACAGTTCATAGCTTCTTCTGTAATTATACAGTGTTTAATTATAGTTTATGTCATCATGCTGCAAATACAAAGTTGTAAACTGCCCAGAATGTTCAGCGGTAGAGCAGATACTATTTATTCCAATGTTATA
Source organism: Pseudonaja textilis (assembly GCF_049901715.1). Taxonomy (NCBI): domain Eukaryota; kingdom Metazoa; phylum Chordata; class Lepidosauria; order Squamata; family Elapidae; genus Pseudonaja; species Pseudonaja textilis. The sequence continues at coordinate 178,468,995 of NC_141991.1, forward strand.
ACACAGAGGGGCTACAAGATAAGTTATTGTGAACTCACCGAAATGAAATGAAATGTCATTTCAACCAATTTTAATTAAAGGGATCATGTAGCTGAACTTTAGTTCTTGGGCTAGCTAGTTTTTGTAAACAGTATCATATCCCTTTTGCTTACTAAATATGCATTTGTATTCAGAACTGTCACCTTGCTAGCTCCCTTTCAATCAAGCAGCTAGATACTTCAGTGAGAAAGTGCTTATTTAAAAATACTAATCTTCTACTAAGTTGAAATGAGTTTCTAAGAAATAGTTCAAAGCAATCTGAACCTGAAATTTTTGGTTTCTTTGTAAGTCCAGGATGGACTATCACAAGTATTTTATCAGTTATCAATCAGATGAATAATCTTGGGAGGGGAAAAATTAATCAATTAATTTTCAGCAGAGAAAACATGTTCATGGCAAGATGTGGACTACTGGATAATTTGTCAAACACCTTTGGGATGTTTATTCACATAATTAACACTGGCATAAGAGTGTATGATTAAGCTTAAGCTTGAAGCAAAGTTTGCTATTTCAAAAAGAATTGTTTTAGTTTTTTTAAAAAATGGGAGATAGCAGTAGCATTTAGACTTACATACCGCTTCACAGTGCTTTATAGCCCTCTCTAAGCAGTTTACAGCATCAGCCTATTGCCCCCAACAATCTGGGTCCCCATTTTACCCACCTTGGAAGGATGGAAGGCTTGAGTCAACCTTGAGCCTGGTGAGGTTTGAACTGCCTTTAGCCGATCAGGATCAAACTTCTGACAGTGGGCAGAATTAGCCTGCAATACTGCATTCTAACCACTGTGTCACCATGGATCCAAAATATTTCATTTTTTACACGTCATACATCAAATGTAATTCTATGTAGATCTTTATTGTAAGGAGTAAAGTATGTGAAAATGACTGTGTACCCATGTCTTAGCATTTAATGCACAACTATTCCCCAGGCTTCCATTCCCCAGCTAAATCTTAAGAGAAGATCTTCAAAAAAATTCCATGCTATTTTTCACAATAAGAGTAAAACACGATACTGCAGATTCCTGCTATGGTTGTATGAATGGCACTCACGTGGCCATTGGCTAATTAATAACTAAAGATATGTACAGGTAGTCCTTGATTTACAATAGTTCATTTAATGACAGTCCGAAGTTTCAACAGCACTGAAAAAAGTGATTTATGACCATTTTTCATGTTTACATGCTTGTAGTGTCCCCATGGTCATGTGATCAAAATTCAGATGCTTGGCAACCGACTCATATTTACGATGGTTTCAGTGTTCTTTGGGTCGTGTGATCACTATTTGTGACCTTCTGACAAGCAAAGTCAATGGGGAAGCCAGGTTCACTTCCCCATTCCCTCCCCACCCCACTAACCTGCTTTCCAGCTCCATTCTCCTGTGCAGGGCAACAAAAGAAGACCCAGCCGATCAGCTGGGACTCGGGAGGGAGAGAATAGATGGGGGTGGGGCCAGTCAGAGGTGGTATTTGCCGGTTCTCTGAACTACTCAAAATATCCACTACCGGTTCTCCAGAACTGGTCAGAACCTGCTGAATACCACCTCTGGACTACCTGTATAGGAAAGAAAAAGTAAACCCACACAAAGTACACTGACATTTTCTTCTCCTTCAGAAACTGAATGAAAGCATTTTCCCGATGAACCTGCATAAGAATAGCTTGGAGAAAAATTGAACCAATATTTGGCATTCCATTCCCCCCGCCCCCCCGGGGGGAAAATTTTACACACTGGTCCTGAGTAAAGAGTTTTTAGATTTAACATGGTGTACAAGATGCTGGTTGTTATTCTGGCAAGAATCAGATATGTTTTAAAATGAAATGTGGTAGCACAAGTGTTTTTCATTTTCTGCAAAGTGTATTTGGTCTCTGAAAACTGTGTTAGTAGTCCCCTTGGGGATCTGAAGTCAAGTTATGATGGATGATAACAACATCTGAGCAAAATTGTGAATCTCTAATGAATGTCAGCTCAGGCTGCTAAGATTCCACATGAATAAGATGGTGGCTGAGGCACATTTCTGAGCTGTTTTTCACGAATAATGCTTCTGTAGGGGATGATTAGAACAAAAATACGGCATATCAGAAGCATTTGGTGACATTCAGCCTATAACAAGCCATGGTTTGTTAGGAGAAGAAAAAGCTGTTAATCAGGCCTGTCAAACTGGTGGCCTGTGGGCCGGATACGTCATGAGCTGGCTACGCCCACCCCGCCTCCATAAAGGCAAAATAATTGCGATACATCACAATCCAATCCGTGATGCAATCAAGTTCGACACCCGTGCTGTAAATGATGTGCAAAGCTTATGAAATGTATGGAAGAGATACAATACAGAAGAGCTTATGTACTTCAGTCTGCAATTTTGAAGAACTGGTATAAAGTACAGGTAATCCTTGAGTTACAACAGTTCACTTAGTGACCATTCAAAGTTTCAGCAGCACTGAAAAAAGTGACTTATGACCATTTTTCACAGTTATGATCTTTGAAGCATCCCCATGATCCAAATTCAGAAGCTTAGCAACTGGTTCACACTTATGACCGTTGTTGTGTCTGCAAACTACTAACAAGCAAAGTCAATGGGGAAGCCAGATTCATTTAACAATCGGGTTACTAACTTATCGACTGCAGTGATTCACTTAACAACTGTGGCAAGAAAGGTCGTAAAATGGGGCAAAACACACTTAACAAATTTCTCCCTTAGCAACAGAAATTTTGGGCTCAATTGTGATTGTAAGTAGAGGACTACCTATATAAGAGGAGAATGAAAAGTAGAACTTATAGAGCTGTTACAACAGAATGGATGGTTTTATACATAGAAAACAGCAAAACAAATCGAAGTTTTTATATATAGATGGATGAATAGATGAACGTTGACTTTTTAAAATGGCATTGACAAAGTGAATTTTCAAGCAATTTCATCAGCTTTTCTTAATTTTTCTATATATATTTTCTATTTTTAACAGATTCTATTCTAGAATACACTAAAGCTATTCCATTTTGTATTTTTTTCTATTTTTATTATGATATACAGTATTTAAGCTTATTCATTATTTTAAACAATAGCTTTGGTGGTACATGTTTTTGACATTTGTATCCTGTGGGTGCTAATGTTAGCTTAGTTTAATAAAGCAGTGGACAAAGGACGAATCCCTATGGAGGGGATCTAACCAGAGAATGGAAAATAAATGAGCACCCATTTTATGGTATTCCTGAATTAAAGGACATTATGGGTAATCCTTGACTTAGGACCATAATTGAGCCCAAAATTTATGTTGCTAAATGAGACATTTGTTAAGTGAGTTTTGCCCCATTTTACACTTTTCTTCCCTCCGTTGTTAAGCAAATCACTGCAGTTGTTAAGTTAGTAAAATCGTTGTTAAGTGAACATAGCTTCCCCATTGACTTTGCTTGTCAGAAGGTTGCAAAAAGTGATCAGATGACCCTGGGAACAATGTAACTGCCATAAATATGAGCCAGTTGCCAAGCACCTGAATTTTGATCATGTGATGATGGGAATACTACACGGTCGTAAGTGTGAAAAACGTCACTTTTTTCAGTACCGTTGTAACTTTGAATGGGTCATTGAATGAACTGTTGTAAATTGAGGACTACCTGTATTGCAAAGTTAATGCCAGGATTGAACTGCTTTGCTTTTTTCACACCTTATGTTCCCATCTCCTTTTATTACCATAGCTAGCGTATTTCAATATAACTGTGCTTCATCCCACCTGTAGGATTAAGTAGCCTACAGTAACAATTGCATCAATAGTGTAATTTCTTTCTCTCTTTTTATATCTGTTGACTGTCCAGTGTTGGAGCATCCACAACTTCTGGAGGCAAATTGTTCCACTGATTAATTATTCTAACTTTCCCTCCCCCTCCCCTCTTTTTCTTTTAATTTCAAGAAATAAATTCTCTTTCTTTCTTTCTTTCTTTCTTTCTTTCTTTCTTTCTTTCTTTCTTTCTTTCTTTCTTTCTTTCTTTCTTTCTCTCTCTCTCTCTCTCTCTCCTCTCTCTCTCTCCTTCCTCTCCTTCCTTCCTTCCTTCCTTCCTTCCTTCCTTCCTTCCTTCCTTCCTTCCTTCCTTCCTTCCTTTCTTGGAATATCTGTGGTCCTTATTTTGCTTGTGTGTTGCTTGTTTAAGGAGGCATCTCTTTAATGCTATCTAAAATACACATAGACCATAAATGTTTTAAAGAATGGACATAGTTCAAAAACACCTGAAGTAAATATTTAAACTGTTAGACTGGTTGCATAATTTCAGAGTGGAACTAATGGAAAGACAAGCTCTTAAGCATGCAAAATAATTTTTTTATGAGAAAGCCTACCCTTGTTATTTTTATAGGAGATTTGTTCATCTGGTAGGACAAAACATCTTACTGTATATTAACATGATCCTCAGATGGAATCTCAAGCTGTGTATTTTTAAAGATTTTTACCTGATCTGTATCCAGTCTGACTATTGGGAACAATATCTAGTAAAATATGCTTTGTAGAGAATATGAAAGATGACTCAATGGTTAAGCTGGAGAAGCAAACTGAAGTGCCTCTTCAGAGTAGATTGTTCCTCTATTGAATTCTACCTTTCCACCCTAGTTTGCCTTTAACCTAAAGAAAAAACCATAAGAGAATTGTTCTATATAGCTTGCTTACTTTGATGAAAAGTCCCCTTTCTTAACGTAAATGAAACGTAAGTGAATGCTAAATTTATTTTGGAAACATCCATTTTTAAAAACCAGATCTTTGAAATGACCTGACAGTTCTAACTGCTTGAGCACATTTTCTAGAGCCTCTCCACTATATGAACTTGTAATTATGTGAAGTTGTAAATATTACAGTAAAAGTGGGAAATGCCATGAAATATCCAATATGATATTCTTAACAGGGATCTTATTGGAACGTTTCCATTATTATTTTAATGTTGTAAGCAACCTACAATCATATATTTGATTTGGGCAGCCGCATTAGCCTATGAAATAAATAACCCTTTTTAAATCTGAAGCTATTATTTCAGCACAGCAGCTAGTCTGGTTCCAAATGAAAAAAATAATGACTTCAAAGAGACACTGAGAATCTTCTTCTAAAACATGTTGTCCATCTCCCTAAATCTAACACAAGGAGTATCAACCATGCCTTAAGCTACATGTATGTATGTACCACAGACATGTACGATTTGATTTCTCATTTAATCGATGATGGTATGAGGTCCAAACTCATATTTCTTTCACAAGATAAATGTTCATTCAGTGCAAATAACGTTTTAGTTTAGTGTTCAACATATAAAGAGTTTAATTTAATATTCCCTAGTATAAGGTCCAGTGTCGTAGTTCATTAACTGCATTGAAATATTGAATGAAATTAAGACATCCTACAAAACATTGATGTTCTTACATGCTTCAGTGCCGTTTCTTCTGTGTTCATGTTATCTGTTCTGGGGACTTTCTCCAGGTTAGTAGGCCAGATGTCATGGGGTTTAGATCTAAATAACATAGGTACAAAGGAAAATATTTCTGCCACATTTTGTAGGAAGAAACAGGCACCAAATAGTCCACAAGTTCCATTCATACATCCTACTTGCACCCCTAAGTGACTGTATCAGCTGAATAATTATTTGCTTTATGTTCAAAATGAAAGATCTTCATTGGAAGATGATCCTTGCTCCTCTACAAACTTTTTTTTTTGTAGATAAGTGAGAAAAGCTCACAAATAACACACAACTCATTGCCACTTTGGAATAATGGATGGAAACAGTTTCCTTCCATCTTTATTATTAATCACGATTACAAACAAGAAGGCTGAACGTTGGTCAGCCTTGCCAGTTCTGGTGATTTGAGTTAAGCCACACAAGGACACCATAAGGGCTTCAGGAAATTGTGAGAATCTTGAAAGCCTGCCCAAAACCTTCAGGATCCTTTTTGAAGATCATCAATAGCAATACCATTTAGACTTATATACCGCCTCATAGTGCTTGACGGTAATCTCTGGGCGGTTTACGGTGTAGAAGCATTATTTACAAATTTCCCCCCACATTCTGGGTCTTCATTTTACCAATCTTGGAAGAAAGGAAGGCTGAGTCAACCTTAAGCCCTATCAGGATCGAAATCCAGGCTGTGGGCAGAGTTAGCCTGCAATACTGCACTTTAACCACTTTAACCACTGCACTATCAAGGATGCGCAAGACTCATCTGAATCTTCCATGCTTTCTACTTTCCCAGGGATGGCTGACCATTTCTCCTCTTCCATTCTCTTCTGAAGGCCATGGCTAAATTCCTGTACAGTGAATGTACCCAGATCATTAAATGTCTTGCTGCAATCATTTGAATTGTCCTGATCCTCTCCATCATTGCTCACTGCTGATATAGTATATGTCCTGTGCGCATAAACTAGAATCACATTGCTAGCTGTCAGTAAAATTCATTTTATTTATTGCCGATTCAAACATTCTGGATGTTAAACATTCAAGTCAGAACTTGAAACATTATTTTAAACGTTCAGCCATAATATCAACACCTTTATCACCATCATGCATATTGTTAGGCTATGACATTTCCACTAGACATAATGTTAACAATCTAAGCGGCGTACAGTGAATTTCAACTTTGGTGTATTATCTCGAGTTAATTTATTTTGTTCTGAATCTGGCATGCGGTTCGTTGAACTGTGATGCTATTGCTGTAGATTTTTAAAAAGGTTATAATGTCCTTTACAAAAGCCATAAAGTCATCTGGTTCATCATTAATCATTTATTTTTATGGAGCTCAAGTTTGCAGATGCATGAAGTAAATCAAGGCAAATAGCTTATGAAGCGCATACCTTGCCGTGTAATTGTGGTATTTTCTTGTCATTTATGGCCACATTTAAATCCAGAGTATAACATTTCCACTAGTTATTGGCTTCTTTTCCTAGGGAATAAATGTCTCTTTGCAATTAAGAAACTCTCAGGTGTTCGTTCCAAGGAAACGGATGGTTCATGAGGCTTCAAGGATATCTTTTAGTTTCACGGGATTCTGAATTTAATGTAAATTTCACATTACCTTTTGTGCATAAGATTTCTCATACTGCAAAAGGGAGTTGCTGAGAGGATTTCTAAACAATGGAATTAGGGCTGAAAACGCTTCTATTGAAATTGCATCATTAAGAAACCGCTTTTGGATTTTGTGCTTGAGGCGGAAAAAAATGAAACTCTGATTTTGGATTTTGCCAATCAGATAGATTTGTTGTTATAGAAATGGCTATTTTAAACTATTATGTAAAAGTAAGAAGTTGAGGTTTTTCAGTTAATTCCCTTATTCTACTGCACCAAAGGGAGTCAGAAATCAATACCTTCTTCCCGCCCCCTTTTCTTTCCCTCCCTTTTTCCTTCCCTATTTTCCCTATTATTTACTTTTGTATTTTCTTTGTATGCTATATTACAAGCTAATAAAAACTCTCAAAAAAAGGAAATTTCTTAAAGTGTGTCTGGTTGAAGTCTGCTATGTATATTACCCAAATTTATGTTAAAAGCAAGGAAACAAAATTAAGTCCCTGATGTAAATGACTATAGATTTATTTAATTTGTTATAAAAGCATTTGTTTTACCCGCTTACTAAAGGTTTAGCTTCCAGCATGGCAGTACATGAAGAAAAGGCTAAAACATCCATTGTAAAAACATAAAACAAAAGCATGATATGCAGAAATGAAAAGCAACCAACACACCTTCTGAAATTAGAGAAGCAGATGGAAAGAAATTTCTTCACAAAAAGAACCCTAGAGAGAAAGCGAGTAGCTTGGTTAAAGCCATCCCAGACGGAGAGAACGTTAACATTCTCTGACCAGGCCCTCTCTCCCTACTCTGTCCACCAAAATGCAGTAACACGATCTAATAGAAGATTATCAAATATATTGTCGGAGAAAGAACTACAGCCAATCTTCTTCACTAGTAACTAATCCTAGCTTCCTGCACTAGGCTATCAATTGACAGAGTAGAGGGATTTTTCCTCTTTCTCTTAGCTAGATGTTCAGGATAAATGCCAAATCAATACTTTAATCCCTAATATGACATGTTTTACCAGCAGCTGACCTAGCACTGAAGAGTGGGACTTTTTTTGGTGCAGAGATACGTGGACTGTGACATTAAATTCTTTGGTTAGACTGCAGCCTGATAGAACGGGAGAGTTTATTAATTACTATATAGTCAAATGTGCCCTCCTATCACATCTCCCCCTGCTGGTTATATTACCTTCAGAGTTTGGTCAGATGTGCTTTTCCATTCTGTACGGATGGTGAAATCTGTAATATATGCAGAAAATAATTCAATACTTCTAGATTTCTTTTTTGTAATCAAGAAGTGTAAAATCTATTCAGACAACCAAGGCTCGCTCATAGTCATGGCAGTAGGTATTTCACAATATGTGCCTGATACCAAAACATGTTCTACACATACTTAGCCCCATAATGATTTCCATCTTCAAAATTTTCTATCCCAGTGTAATAAAGTAGGCCATGCCATAAATAATGCATATTTTTTTCATATCTGAATACAGCAGGCAAATATAGCTTCTATATCCCAAATTTAATATGGTTTAGTTTGTTGTGTTTGAAAATATAGCAAGTGAGTTAACTTCTTCCCTGTGTGTCAGACCTGCCACAACTTAAAGCTCTAAGAAGAAATGATCCTTGGCTCCATTTGTTGAGAAAAGTATAGTTTTAGTAGAGATCAAGTATAATGCAGTAAGACATAGAACTGAAAATCCTGTGCCAAAATCCCCATATTTACTTTCCACTCCTTAGCTCTTTTATTGCCCACCCCAATGTAATGAATCCAGATTGTGCAAAAGGCTTTCTTAACAGTCAGTCCAAGTGCTTTGGTATGCAGCTCCCCCCATTCTTTCCGCTGGGTGACCTTGAAGCACTTTCTCAAGAAGGTACAGCATCTACTTTCGATTTCCCAAGCATTTCCCCTTTCATTACCCTTCCACACAGCTCATGGCAGTCTGTCGCCATAATAGCAAAGCACAAGCAAGCATAAAGTGACACTGACTCTTTGGCTATATGGTAAAGCATATATCATTCATCTAAAAATAAAATCCCACACTTCCAATTTTAGCTACCATTCTTCTGAACCACCAACATGTAAATCTGTAGATTTATTTCGGTTTTTTTTTGTTCTTTGAATATTTTAGCAATGCTAACTATGGAGCTATTTCAATATCCTGAATATTTAGTGTCAATAAATACGAAATGATTTTGCCTCTTTCTGTAAATTCCTCAAAGTTCTAATCATCTAGCATACCTAACAAAAAATGAAGCTATGTACACCTCTCATTGCATTTATTCCGACAAAAGTAGAGAATTATTTTTGGTTACATATGTCGGTATCACTGGAGTGTCAAATTCACTAACATCAATAGACTGTTTTAATATTTAATATTCTATAACTGGGGCAGAGGAAAAAAATAGGTCACACTAGTATTTTTTAATTCGCTGTTTTTATAGCTAAGCACAGTATGGGTAAACAATATGTAAAATAATTTCAACCGTAGAACAGTAAAATAATCAGTACATAGCATTTCTGAAAAGCAACATGTCCATAACATTCCTGCATATCATACAATGACAAATAATGTCCTACCAGTTTTACAAAGTTTCTGTAAAAATAAAAATGTTTCCAAATGTAATTCAAAGGAAAGTCATTTCCAAAGTTTAGATCTAGATAGAAAGTTTAGATCTAGATGTAGGGAAAGACCCTACAATGCAAAATGGTCATTTCAACATAGGGGAAAAAACCTAATTGTGATTGCACAATTAAGCCAAGTGCATAGGACCAGGAAGTAGATTAGTTATTTGAATTATTGGATGTTCCTTTAGATACGATTCAGAGATACAAAACCTGTAATTGAAATTGGTAACACTCCTCAGGATCCAACCAGTGTAGTAATTGGTTTAAAAAATAAAAATAGTGATGAATTGGGAAGAATCTACAGTAGGATCACATTAACCTTGCTAAATCTGGAGCTAAACCACATTTTGGTTCTAACAGAAATAAGAGCCATGAGAAAAATAGCTCGGAATATTAACTGTTGAAACAATTACAACTTAATTGCTTCAGACAATGTTGTTCCAAAGTATTCCTCCTTACTCCCAAATTAATACTTTTCTATGTTAAGAAATTAATCCTCTCCCTAAAAAAGCTCTTTGTAGGAGGAGGAAAGTGCAAGTATCAGGATACTCACCCTATTTCAGTCTCATCCCTAGCTAAAAATGTTGGGTTGTATACAACCATAAACAATTAGAAGAGATTTGAAAGTACATGTGAAACTGCATGGAGTAACAAAGCAATTGTTAGAATACCCATAAATTTCTATGGAGGCTCTTAGTCATCCAGGTCATGGTTGTGCCAAAGGTGTTTTTTCAAAAAGCACCTGGACTTTGTTTTTCCTTGAAGATGTTTCACTTCCCATCCAAAGAGCTTCTTCAGTTATGAATGAAAGGTGGATGATGGAAGGGTTTATTCCTTGCATCATCTGGTCGTTAGTGATCTTTCTGAGAGTCGCTGAGGACACTTGGAGGTAAAATCAAAAGTATATATCCAATTTTTTTAGCACATCAAGGCTATACCTGGTCCATCTTTTTACCCCCTTTTTTTGTAGAATGGAACTTTTATAATAGGAATCTAATAACAGAGATATATTAGTCTTGAAGAAATATTATGACCCGAAGACTAATTTCACATTGTATGTGGTCTGTTTAATTAATTGTATTCTTTGCTGCTTAATTTGGGATCGTGTCTTTATATACGTGGGAATTTCAGTCTTTGAGCAAGGAAAACTATTGGGAATGAAATCACACACTAGAGAAACCACAAGCCTTTTCAGTTAAAAGTGTTATTGTATATCCTCAGGGCATGTAAAGCATTACAAACATTCTTGTTTTTGCTATTTTCGGTACCATTAAATCAAGCTTTCTTGAGAAGGATTGATAGCTTCCAGTGAGACAACCCAGAGGGAAGAGAAAATGAAAAGGAATCTGTTCACACAGTTACTAATCAATGTAACATCTCTTGCTGGTAATTATCTTCAGAACTTGACACAATCACAAAGCTCCCTTCATATTCAGTGTTTCTGTCACCTCATCTTTTAGATACATCGTCCCTGAAGAAATTGGTTCATCCCTCCACCTCTTTTTTTTTTTTTGTATTGTAAGCTTTTTCTAACTAAAGAAAGTGAGCAAAGTACAAAAAGTGTTACACACTTTGTGATTATTTGTAAAAGCACATCAGTATCTTCATAGTGCTGCTCTTTTCTCTATTTTTTGTTCAAGCAAAATACAATTGTTTATGTTTATCAGAGGGGGAATAAATCGTCAGTTTTATAATGGGAGTCGATGATAGGGGGAAAAACCCAAATTTTGTTCCTAAACACTGCATGCAAACACACGCGGGCAGTCACGCTTACCTGTGCATTTCATACACACACTCTGGCTCATAAACTGGAATTGGTCAAAACAGTTTTTTTTTTTTTAATGGAGATGTGCCGTGCATTCAGTAAGCTTTTACAACTTTGGGTTTATTATTGAATAGTTATAGTAAAAAGAGTTTAGCTCAAATTCACATGATAATGTTTAAATGATAGAGAACTATTAATTCAACAAGCCCTTATATTCAGAGCAATAGAAAGCTCATTAAAACTTGTGTTAAAATATATTTTTTCCACACATAGACAAATAAAAACACTGAGGTATAATAATTTATCTTACTAATGAGAAATTATTTGGGTAATCTTTCCTTCTTTTATTATATGGAAGTAATCTAACTGTAAACACCTAACTTTAAGGTAGAAAGCAGAGGGAAAACATGAGTGAATAAGTAGAAGTGGCATTAATGAAATAGAGAAAGGAATGTATTTAGAAATATTTAATCCTGTTGAAATATGTATGTATGTTTGTATTTATGTATGTATGTATGGTCTTGAAGAGAAAAAAATTTAGGACTAAAAAAAGTATATATCACTGGGAAAAATACTAGATGTAAGTGCAGAAGATCTAGAGCTGGGGTGTCAAACTTATTTTAATTAAGGGCCACATCACATAAAAATGTGTTTGATCTTGTGGGGCATGGCTGGGGTAGGTATGTCCAGGATGGACGTGGTCAGGTTGGTGTGAAATGAAGGCTCGTGTCGGCATCGATGTCACTTGTGACACCACTTGTGTGAAATGAAGCCTGGTAGAGGGCTGCAAGAGGCTGTCGCGGCCGAAAGCGGAGATTAGGATGGCCATGCACAGCCCACCCAGGCTCTATTTAAGCTGGCAAAGACATCACGGGCCAGTCCTTTGCTGTTTCCTGGGTTACCCCACAGGCCAGATCTAAGCACCCCCCAGGCTGGATCCAATCGGTGGGCCTTGAATTTGACACCCCTGATCTAGAGGCAAATCTGCAAATGTTTGTATACACAGTGTGCACAGTTTGTATACACAGTGTACCGCAGGGGTAGGATTCAAATTTTGAAACAAATGGTTCTGTCCTTATTGCGCATGCAATGTGGGCATGGCTAGGTGGGCATGGCTAGGTGGTGTGGCCATGTGACTATGTGGGCGTGACTTTTTTTTTGCAGCAACCCCCTGTGCTCTGTTTTGGGGGCTCCTGGGCCTCAGGGGATCTTCCTGGGGGGGGCATTTTTGCTCCCAGAAGGCTTCCCTGGGGCTCAGGAAGGAAAAAACTCAGCATGCAGCACCCCCCTGTGCTGCATTTGGGGGCCTTCTGGGCCTCGGGAGTCTGCTGGGTGAAGGAGTAAGACAGGGAGGGGAATCCTGGCACAGCTGATGATAGGAACAACTAATGGTTGGGAGGGGAAAAAAAGAAATACCTTAAGGAGTGACTGGGCGGGTAAGAACGCAGTCAACGATGTCGGACATGTGCGCAATGTTGCGCATGCGCAATAGGGACTGATGGGAAGGGACAGGGTGGGGGGAAAAGGGCGGGGCCAGCCAGGGGCATGATTTGCTGGTTCTCCAAACTGCGCAGAATCATAACAACTGGTTCTACAGAACTGGTCAGAACCGATAGAATCCCACCCCTGGCGTGCTGTTATCAATAAAGTGATAATATGTATTGTTTAGTCTGTAATGGGTATTAAGAATTCAGGGAATAAGATACTCTTTAGGATTATACTGCACTTGAAAATAATTCAACAGTCATAAAATGGTTTTGACCTTAGAGAGTATTATCTCACCTATTCTGATCCATTCCTTGACCACTACAATCACTGGCTTCAAAATCAGAAAGTCACAGTTATGTATTTTTCTCCAAGTAACCCACCAAAATTAGCCCAGTCATACCATCTTTAGAATATAAAACCGGGTTGAATAAGTTTTCAGTACATATGAAGCATTCCTAAAATAGTTAAATTTATTTTTCTGAAAGGCAATTAAACTGATGAAGGAAATAAACAATATTTTTCTTTATTCCCAGAATTGATGATTAAGTACCAGAATTAAAGGGAGCCCAGTATTAAAACATGATAAATAAATTAAATGCTACTTGTTTTAAAACTAATAAATATATAAGTTAGGTGAGCAGTGTGGTAGCCTCGGGGTGGAGCTGTTTCTTCACAATTGGGAGGCTGGGAGTTCTATCCTAGGTAGTAGCAGCTATTTCTTTCTCTGGGCTCAAAGAGAAAATATCTGCTGTGAACTCCGTATAGGCGTCAGGAAAGGCATCTGGCCAGTAAACGCTCAGCTCCATTCAGTCACCCTGATTCCATCCCAATACAAGGTATTACAGGGTGATTAAAAATATATATATATATACCAGTTAGGTGGCTTGGCTGCACAAGATAGATCTTGCTCTGTTGTGACTGACTTGTTGGAAACTTCATATAATTGATACAAATATATTTTTATTAATAAGGTCATTTAATAAGAATCAAGAAAATATGGTTAATTTTTTCAAGCTTAATCACTGAGCAGGGCATTAAGTAGTCAGCAAGATAACAAGGAATCGATAAGAAATGCAACAGAGGAGTGCATATGCAGCGTGAGAAAGCTGCTAGAAGGCTAACACAGTTCTGGGTTGCTGTATCAAAGAAACATGAAGACATTTTTCTTCTCTATTCGAGCACTTCTTGAAACCATACTGGTCACATTTCCAAAAGAATATTGATTCATCAGAGAGGCTTAACTTAACAAAGAAGACATGGGATGTGGGGACGTACTCTATGAGGATACACTGAAGGTCTTGTTGTATTTATTCTAGGGAAGAAAAGGGTGAAGAGAAATCATGTTAGCCACGATCAGGGTATAAAAGGAATTTTCAGGTCATGAGCAATCTTTCACAGAAAATAGAATCAGAAATAATAGGGTTTGTTTTTTTTTCAGAATCTTTAATGGCAGTTAAATAAGTACATGGAACTGGATAAATTCATGGACAATAAGCCTATCAAAAGCTTCACATGTACTTCTCTGATTCCCCAGCTCAAACACAGCAAAAATTTCTCAGGCGCTTAATATGGTGCAACTATATCAAAACCTTTATTGCGGTGCAGAAGGAAGTCACGTTAAACAGTTGATTGTCTTCTGATAATACTAAAATGCAATTTTCTCTTATACCCATTGTACTTTAAATCTGGAATATCTCTCCTGTGGCTTATAGGCACCTTATCTTGTGTTTCTTGGAGTTAGCACTAGGTGGATTGTTGATGTGATGGGGCGTTGGTTCTTACCTGATACGCTTCTTTTAGTAGAGCTGTTGAGAGTGTCCAGGTTGGGAGGAGCTCCAGTCTCGGCTCTTCCAGGCTGAGCTTGAAATTGAGGAACGCCCCTCACCGTCACGTGGTCCTCGGGCGCTCCCAGGTTTTTGCACAGACGAGAAGGAAGGTCCTGTTCTCATCACACTCAGGAAAAAAATATATTAGATTGCTCGGTCAAACAGCCAGGTTTCCCACCAGACGGCCTACGGGTGGGGCTGGACACTCTCAACAGCTCTACGAAAAGAAGCGTATCAGGTAAGAACCAACGCCCCTTTTCCATAGAGCTGTCTCGAGTGTCCAGGTTGGGACATACCAAAGCTTGGCTAGTCCTGCGGGTGGGGCCCGTCTGGTATAGAATCTCTCCTGGAACCCTGATGACCCGCTGGAAGGCATGCCCAACAGGAGAAAACCCTGGATATTGGGATGTCTCAACAAGTGGCCTAGAGAGGAGGCGGAGCTATCCGGGAGGCAGTCCCGCCAAAGAGGCCAACAGGTGTGCACTGGGACCGGGATTCAAGAAACTGGGAAGACCGACCCGTGTGGGGAATTCCCCTGGGAGAACTCTGGGACAGAGAGAAGGAGGGAGGTGCAGAGATCTGTGTGAGGCCCGGGAGCGCAAGAAGGGACCCCGGCTAGCATTGAATGGGGGTAGATGTGTTGCCGACCAGGCGCCCAGGGCAGGGTGAGGAGGACAAGAGTGCTCCTGGGGTAGGAGCCTGTTGCAAGCAGGGGTTAAAGATCGGAGTAGAGGTAGGCCTTCTCGCACTCCTTCCTCTTTTTTTTTTTTTTTTTTTTAAAGGACAAGCGCCTGAGGGCGACTGCATTATCGAGAACCACGGAACGAACCTCTCCCGGATCCCCGGGAGGGCTTCCTGGAAGGATTACCTCCGGACCCATCCGGCCCGCTCGGTAGGGAGATCTATAGGGAGAGGATCGGTAGTATCTGGCAAAGGAGGAGGAATGAGAAGAACCCTGGCGAGGAGAGGGGGAGCCTCTGAAGTCGGACCTCCTAGAGAGGGAAGGGAGGTACTTGCGCTTGTTCCGGGTCTCGGCCAGGAATGGGTCGAGAACCGGTCCAAATAACTTCCCCCAGAGATGGGGGCTGTTGCTAGCTTAGTCTTGTTTTTAACGTCCGCTTGCCAGTGGCGGAGCCAGAGTAGACGGCGGGCGGTAACCTGGGACGAAATGGCCCTGGTGGAGAACTTTGCCGCCTGGAAGGTGGCGTCTGCAAAACTCGGCCGCGGCCAGGATCTTGGCAATGTCCTGGTGCGCCCTGAGATTGGCTGTGGGGACATGCTGCTTGAGCTGCTGGAGCCACTTGATGGAAGACCTGGTGAAAAACGCACGCGGCAGTGGAAGCCCTGACTGCCCAAGCGTCAGAGAGGTGAGCGCGGCACAGGGCCAGTTCAGCTCGCTTGTCCTCGGGCTGGAGAGCATCGAGTGAGTCGCTGGGAGTAGAGCGGGAAACCAGGCCTACCACGGGCTCGTCCCACGGGGAGGATCGAGCAAGGTGGAGAACTGCGGTTCCAGGTTAAAAACCGCTTGTCCTGGGTGTTGGGGGAGGGGGCCCGAGGAGGCCAGCTGCCTAGAAACCATGTCTGAGAATATGGGCGGGACAGGGATCACCTCAGTTTCCGCCACGGGCTGAGAGAAGAGAGAGTCGGGAGGAACCCCTGCCGCCGCCGGTTGGGTGGGGAGGGGGTTCAGGCCCGAGGTGGTCCTGGCTTTGAACAGGAGGGACCTAAATAGGTGTGGTTTAAAGAGCCCTAGAAACGCGGGCTGACCTGGAGGGAGGCCCTCGTCCTCCGACATGTCCCCTTCTAGGGACCTGTTCCCGAAAAGAGTTCACTGCCTATGAGGGACCTCATGTCAAGGTCCTGCTCGTCCCCAAAGAGGGAAGGGTCCCGGGTTCTTGGGCCTCCATTCCCTCCAACTCCAAAGGTAAGGTTAAGTCCTCTTGGGAGTTGCTTGACCATGCGAGGCCGCTGATCCTAGGGCCTCGGGGCGCGGGCCGAGGAGCCAGGCCGGCCAGCTGCTGCATCTGTTGTGCTACCCTTTGCCGGATGGCCAGCTCCATAGCCTGCATTAGGTTTTCGGGTATTTCCGCCATGGGGAGAGACTCCTCCGGGCGCAGTTCTACAGCAGTGGTGGGCAAGGTGACCTCAGGGGCCTGTCCAGGCTGCGGGGAGAAGCAGAAGCAGGAGGGGAGGGGAGAGGAGGATGGGTGGAGGTTGATGGAACGGAAGGGTCCCGGGGCACAGAGCTTGACTCCTGAGAGCGTCTGTCAATTTCCCTTCGAGGGCCCTGTGTCGCCTGAGGGCATCCCTTTGGGAAGCTTTGGATGGTTCCTGTGCCTGTTTGCGCAGGTGGTGGATTTGGCCTTGGCCTTCAGAGAAGTGCCACGAGAGGTATTGTCGTCTGCCATCTGGAGAGGAGAGAAAAAAGGAAAAAAAAAAAATTTTTTTGGTTAATGCGAGGCGGTTAACGGGTCTGGGTACAGCCAAAGCAGAGGCTGGAACTCCCAGTGCTCGTGTTGCACCCCCTTTTTGTCAAGGCCACAGAATTGTTCTGTAACGTGTTGGGAAGTAGGGCTCTAGCCCGGGGCCAATCGGCCAGAATAAACGCCAAGCTGTCCCTGCCGGGCGAACCGGGAAGGGACATGGCAAGCAACTAACTCCTTAGTTGGGGGATACTTAGGCAGGATTGCAAGGTATTTGAGCAGTCCCAGGATCTGCCCAGGAGTCAGGAAAACAATGCGGCCTACTGGTAGGCCTCTGAAAAAAAAAAAACCAATGACCCTGAGGCCGCAGGCAGAAGGGAATAATGTAAGCTGAAACCAGGTCTGGATGCGGCCTACGGGAGGCCGGGAATCCCAACGCACGTTCCACGCCCCCTTTTAGTCAAAAAAATTTTTTCTGTTTAAAATAGAGGTTTGGTACGAACCAGGGCCTAGCCCAGAGACCAATCAGCCAGAAAGGTGAACGCCAGGCAGCTACCCCTGCCGGACGGACCGGGAAGGGGTGGGGTGGGGGCAGAGCTGCTACTTCGCCTGCTGGGGAAAAAAGGCTGCAGGGCCAACAGACCCTATTTCTGCAGGAGGCCTTTGGTGGAATGAAAGACAGGCTGAGACGAGGGAATCCCAGGCTGCCTAATAGTCAGTTAAGGCTGCGGCCTGTAAAAGGCCTCTAGTAATGGCAGACGGCCATGCGGCCACTCCCAAGATGGCGGCCGTCCAGGGCACACCCAAGATGGCGGCCGTTCCAGGGCACACCCAAGATGGCGGCCGTTCCAGGGCACACCCAAGATGGCGGCCACTCCAGGGCACACCCAAGATGGCGGCCGGTCCAGGACACACCCAAGATGGCGGCGCTCCAGGGCACACCCAAGATGGCGGCCGTTCCAGGGCACACCCAAGATGGCGGCCGTTCCAGGGCACACCCAAGATGGCGGACGCCACAGGGGGCCCGAGATGGAGGCCGCAAGTAACGGAGGCAGCCCCAGCGGCGGTAAACTCCCAGGGAAGATTAGAGCCTTTGGGAGAACCAGGAAGCGTACCCTGGGCCAGAAGGCGTTCGCGGGGGAACGGCGGCTAAAGCGAGGAGAGGCAGGCAGGAACGAAGCGGCTCGCGCGGAGCGATTAGGCGGCAAACGAAGCGGTGGGGGGCAGCGCTCGAAGCGCCGTTTTCTCCCCTAAGGAAACAGTTCGGAAGTTAAAAACACTCCTGGGGAGTTCAAACCTGAAGTCCTGCGCTGCCTGCCGGTGATCCAGTAGAAAGCGATGAGAAGGAGAGGCCTAGAATGCTGAACGACCGGAGCAAGGGAAAAACAGCCTGTTAGCCACGAGGCTGAGCAAAAACTGGGGAGCGCCCGAGACCACGTGACGGTGAGGGGCGTTCTCAATTTCAAGCTCAGCCTGGAAGAGCCGAGACTGGAGCTCCTCCCAACCTGGACACTCGAGACAGCTCTATGGAAAATAGCACTTTTTTTTCTGGTGGGAAACTCATAACTCCTAGCATAATTTATACATTACCTCTAGCGGGGGCATGTCTTTATCCTGCTTATGAACTCTCTAGAAACATCTGGCTGACTATTTCCATAATTTTTCATTGGTAGAAGAATATATATATTCTGCCTGCAATGCTGAATTCATTTTCCCCAATGTATTAGTTCTATTAGATAAACTTTTGATCTTGCAGTTATTGCAGCAATTAATCATTTGAGATAATCTATTTTCTGTGAAGTCATGAATTACAGACTGTCAGGAAAATTGCATTTTGTATTGCATTAATTGTTTGTTATTTGATCATCTATATTTGCCTCCTATCATTTAAGTTACCTTAAAAAAAAAGTATTCCAGCAACAGTTGTTCCTATTTTTCTTCAAAATTGTAAACATTTCCGTAAATCACCTACCTGAAATTGTACTAACGTTCAAGGACTTGCCTGTATCTAATATTACACTGGGGAATTATTCTTGGGGGCATATGCTTCATGATTTATTTCTCAGGTCTGCTATTAGACAGATATTTTCATTTCACTCTAGCTCCTGGAATACTGATTTCACAAACATATTCCTATGTAAAATTATAATTGTACTGAAAATGATGCTAAGTCTAAAAAGCCTCAATTGCAAAGAGTATATGCCAATTTAATTTTTGTCATGAAACTCCTAAAATAAAATAAAAAATCAAGGCTTTAAAATGAAAGGAGTGGAATTATAAACAGTTACTTCTGGATTGAAAATAACTTTATAGTCAACTAGTATAGGAACAGTTCAGTGGTGGGATTCAAAATTTTTTTCTACTGGTTCTGTGGGTGTGGCTTGGCAGGGGAAGGATTCTGTAAAATCTCCAATCAGAGGTGGTATTTGCCAGTTCTCCGAGCTACTCAAATTTTCCGCTACCAGTTATCCAGAACTGGTCAGAACCTGCTGAATACCACCTCTGGAACATTTCCATTGTCTATCTCAGCCCACTAAGTATTTGGTTAGTCTTGCTTTCCTTATGGAGGAAATTGCATAAACAGGGGGCCACCATTAGTAAGACCTTGGCACTTAAAAAAAAAGTTGTGTTTGCTTCGGTGATACAGACATTGCTTCCACTTTGATTTTTTATTTTTTATTTTGCCCATAGATGTGCCTTCATCAGATTCTCTTATGTTTTCCTGATGTGGCTGGTTTTAGATTTTATAGAGAGTTCTGATCCTGTTTTTGGTACAAAGCCAGATGTTTTTATCCTGGGAAGCTTAGGAATCAGGCATTGGTACTTCTGATGAGTCAGTTCCAGGTTTTTAATTGTCCTTAGACAAAATATATAAGCCATTCCTGTGCTTTGCTCTACCTTCCCTTTTTTACCTTTTGGTCCAAGCCACACAATACAATTCAGGAGACAGCAAAGGGAAGTGAGAATAATTCTTTCTTTTTGACCTTGCTTGAATGTTTGGATCAAGTCATGTCAATACACAGCCTGCTATTTTAACTGGTTCAACTGTAGACGTAGGTCCTGGCAACTTGCCCCAAAATGAGCACTGAACTCCAGTGCAGGGGTCTCCAACCTTGGCAACTTTAAGACTTGTGGACTTCAACTTGGCCAGCAAAGCTGGCTGAGGAATTCTGGGTGTTGAAGTCCACAAGTCTTAAAGTTGCCAAGGTTGGAGATCCCTGCTCCGTTGTTTAATGTGACAGAAGATGTTATTCCATATATGGAGACAAAGAAGCCACTAATCAATTTCAAATAATAAATAATTAGACATTTTATTTCTACTTTTGGGGAGCATAGCCCCCAGTACAACATTTGAAGGCATTTTCAATATGGGAACATGCAATTAAAAAAACAAACAAAAAACCACCACGCTTCCCTTTCCTCATACAAACAAACAACCCAGTAATTATATTTTCCTTGGGATAGTAATTGAAGGAACTATCTACAGATTATTTTTCACACATCTGGAGGGTCTTCTCACTGAATAAGGTTTTTATGAACTTGCTTTTCCTTTGTTTAATCTGTTTTCAACAATGCCATTTGCCTGATGTGCTAAAATACCAATTGAAATTTCTATTCGAGAACACAAATATTACAATATATGAACTTACATTGATGCAGGGGTTTTTGTAAGGTCTATGTTCTGCTTCTTTGCAGTCAAAGAAGTGACTGCACAGCCTAGAGCAAGGGTCTTCAAACTTGGCAAGTTTAAGACTTGTGGACTTCAACTCCCAGAATTCCTGAGCTAACATGACTGGAGGAGGAATTCTGGGAGTTGAAGTCCATAAGTCTTAAAGCTGTCAAGTTTGAAGACCCCCTGGCCTGGACTTTAACTAATCATCCTGGAATTAGTAGGGGAAAATGCCTTAGTAGGGGAGAGAAGCCTTCTGCTAGTGCCCTTGCAATATCTTGTCAGCTGTCCGAACTGACATGTTTGCACTGACACAAAACTGGTATCAATGCAGATTATATCAGTGTAAATATAATTTTATGTAGATTACATATGAAACAGTGATTTTGCAGGCAGCATTGAATAAAAAGTGGCATGAGGAAGTGACAAATGGGATTTTTGTCTCAAAATTTACCTTTGATGATGCAGTGCAATTGTGCCTTGTGTTCAGGAATCCCTATTCAGTACAAGTAGCCCTCAACTTAAAACCACAGTAGAGCCCCAAATTTATGTCGTTAAGTGAGAAATTTGTTAAGTGAGTTTTGCCCCATTTTACAACTTTACTTACCACATTTGTTAAGTGAATCACTGACGTTGTTAAATGAGTAACATGGTTGTTAAGTGAACCTGGCTTCCCCGTTGTCTTTCCTTGTCAGAAAGTTGCAAAAAGTTATCCAGTGACCCAGGGACACTGCAATTGTCATAAATATGAACCAGCTGCCAAGCATCCAAATGTAAATCACATATAGGAATGCTGCAACTGTCATAAGCGTGAAAAATGGTCATAAGTCACTTTTTTCAGTGCCATTGTAACTTTGAATGGTCATGAAACAAATTGTTGTTAAGTCGAGGACTACCTGTAATTTCAACCAGAGAATTTAAGATTTCTTCTGGGAGTAATATAAGCTACTCCTACTGCAATTTGACAGATCGAATCTCACCAGGCTCAAGGTTGACTCAGTTTTCTATCCTTCCGAGGTGGGTAAAATGAGATTGTTGGGGGAAATATGCTGACTCTGTAAACCGCTTAGAGAGGGCTGGAAAGCACTATAAAGCGGTATATAAGTCTAAGTGCTATTGCTATTACATACCATATTGTTGAGTATGTCTGGTGCTCATTGGGTTACCTTTATTATTATTATTTTTTAAAAAATGTTACAATTTTAAAGGATAAATAACAGATAACTGATAATCAGAGTTGGAAGGAACCTTAAAGGTCATCTAGTCCAATCCCCACCCAAGCGAGAGAGCCTACACCATTTCTGACAAATGGCAGTTCAATCTCTTCTTGAAAGTCTCAACTGATGGCGCTCCCACAACTTCCAAGGGCAAGCTGTTCCATTGGTTGATTATTCTCACTGTCAGAAAGTTTCTCCTTATTTCCAAGTTAAATCTCTCCTTGTTCAGTTTCCATCCATTATTCCTTGTCTGGCCTACAGGTGCTTTAGAAAATAGCTTGACCCCTTCCTCTCTGTGGCAGCCCCTCAAATATTGGAAGACTGCTATCATGTCTCCCCTAGTCGTTCTCTTTACTAGACTAGCCAAGCCCAGTTCCTATAACCATTCTTCGTATGTTTTAATAGTATGATAGTGTTTCCCGGATCTGGTTTTATTCGGGGGTTAGTTTTGGCTTCAGAAATGTACTTCTGAAGTAGTTATCAGAGCTTTTCTGAACATGCTAATGATACTGTCTTCTTTCTCAGCTGCTATTTTGGCTTTGAACTTTGTGGAACATAAAATGTATCACTTTAAATCATTGTGTACAGAGTTGTAGAACCCCAAAGTGTTGGAACAAACCACTACATTCTGAAAACTAAACCAAAAGTTTCTCCTCTTTTTTCCATTCAGTTAATTCAGTAACTTTCCTCCCATCTGTCTCAGTGTACCAGCTTTGGAGGAAAAAGACTTGAATCTCTCCTTCATGGCATTTACCTGAATCTTCAGGTGTAGAATAGTGACGACCCTCCTGCACACACCCCGCACCTCTGTGCATGCATGCATAACCCTCCCCGTGCATACCCCGCATCTCTGCACATGCACGGCAGATACCCAACAATCAGCTGGCTGGTGGGAGGCATGCCCTCATGCGCAGTGGACCTGATCCGGGGCGACGGCTCGCGTGCCAGTAGAAATGGCTCTACCTGTTACCTCTGGCACGAATGCCGCCATAGGTTCACCATTACAGAACTATGAGGTCCTTCATGCTCTCTGAGCTTGGTTGTTTTTTTGTAGGCATTAGATTACCTAACAAGGTAACATCATCCGTGAGGTGCTCTCTTGCAAGTGGCTTGCCCTTCAGTTTTGGTCAGAGTGTTCTTGGTAGTTCTTGGATTAGGTTGTTGTTTGCTGCTTGATTGGTTGTACTGCTTAGCTGTTGGGTCTTGATTGTTTCCTGATGTGATTCCAGAATTCCTATCCAGGCAGACAGAAACTCACTTTAGTTCCTTGGAAATTAATTTCACTAGAAATTAGCAGTGGCTTCTTAGAATACGTAATACTTTTCTCTGGAGTGCTACATAAGGTAGTTACAGTTTTTTCAGTCATCCTTTCTATTTCTCATACCACCAACGGTGTCAAACTGTCGGCCTGCAGCCCGGATGCATCACACAGGGGCCACTCCCACCTCAGCTTCCCAAATGGGAAAAACATCACGAAGCTTCACGTGACGGCAGTGCGATGCGGCGAGTTTGACACCCATGACCTATACTGTGAATAAGAGATTGATGGCTTATGTTTCATTTCCTTTATAATTCTTGGGGTGCGGGGGTGAGAGGGTGAGAGAGAAACTGAGGACTGAAGGAGATCTTGGAAATCAACAAGCCTAACCCTCCACCAAGTGTAGGAATCTGCCACTATAACTTCTTGGACAGAATGAATGGATGGATGGATGGGTGGATGGGTGGGTGCTTTATTGAACAAGTGTGATTAGACGAACAAGGAATTTGTCTTGGTGCATATGCTCTCAGTGTACATAAAAATAAAAGATACATTCAGCAAGAATCATAAGGTACAGCACTTGATATAGTCATAGGGTACAAATAAGCAATGAAATCATACTAGGACCAGTCAATATAAATCATAAGGATACAAGCAACAAAATTACAGTCATACAGTCACAAGTGGGAAGAGATGGGTGATAGGAGTGATGAGAAGGTTAATAGGAATAGTAATGCAGACTTAGTAAATAATTAGACAGTGTTGAGGGAATTATTTGTTTAACGGAGTGATGGTGTTTGGGGAAAAACTGTCCTTGTATCTAGTTGTTCTGGTGTGCAGTGCTCTGTAGCATCGTTTTGAGGATAGGAGTTGAAAGAGTTTATGTCCAGGATGTGAGGGGTCTAAATATTTTCACACCCCTCTTTTTGACTTGTGCAGTATAAGGTCCTCAATGGAATGTAGGTTGGTAATAATAGTTTTTTCTGCAGTCCCTTTTTCTGCAGAAGGGTGTCCAGCCATATTTTAAACATTTCCAGTGAAGGAGAGTGCAGCACTTCCTGCAGAAGTCTATTCCATTGTTTAATGCTCTGAAAATTATGAAAATCTTCCTAATAGCCTACCATGCCTCTCTTCCTTCCTTCCTTCCTTCCTTCCTTCCTTCCTTCCTTCCTTCCTAACGACTCTGAACAAATGTCAAATACCGTGTTGACACGGTAGTTTAACTCATTCTTAGAAGGTCAGAAGCTGGTGCTAAAGGATGATTGGGCCATTTACCAACTTTCTCCAGGGATTTCTCACTTCCTATGTGATATTTAAGCTGACATTAAATTGTTATAGAGGTCATATTGGATTTAGGATTCAGTGTCACCAGGGAGTATAATAGTGCAGCTGTCTTTGTGCATACAAAACAGGAAAGTGGGGTCAAATTTGCAGCTTTGTCTCTTCAACCTTTCCGTATCCAAGAAGAAAGTCGGTAGGGAGACTGTTCACTGCATTTTGCTGAATGCAGTTGTGACCTTCTTTGGGAATATGAACTGGTGGAATTAAGGTTTGTGCTCCAATGGAGGATAATATCTGGGTTTCACCAAATATGATTACATCCTGCCTCTCTTCTCTTGTCAAGATAAGGAGGCTGGGCAGGAAATGGATGTCCCATCCATTAATTTTATGAATACATAAACAAGTTTCTCTCTCCATCGATTCAATGAAGATGCACTGAGCAGTTGTTTGGAAGTGGTAATGGACTGGATGAGAATTAATAATTGAAATTGTATTTGGACAAGATATAGGTGTCCTAGAACAGTAGAGCTAATGTGAGAGTTAGGGATAAATCTGTGTTAGCTTTCTGCTTGTGAGATTGCAGTTGTAGGGCTTGACTGTACGAGAAAATCCGGATTTAGTCCAAGTGGCCCATGTCTCAATTATTAGACTGTATTTACCATAGGACTGTCTTTGAAACATATTGTTTGGTCTAGTAGTTAAGGCACCACACTAGTAAGAGGGAGATTGTGAGTTCTAGTACTGTGACATGAAAGCCGATTGGGTGATCTTCGACCACTCTCAACCCAGCCTACCTCACATGGTTGTTGTGGGAAAAATTGGAGGAGGAAAGTGTGTTGGATCGATTCACTGCCTTGAGTTATCTGTATAAATAAGAAAAGCAGATATAAATAAACAAAACTAAATAAAAAAAATATTTGGGGAAAAAACAATCCTGTAATTTTAATTGGTTCTTTCGGTTAATTCTTAAATAATGTTCATCCTTGTATTGTAGTTTTTTAAAATTGTTTCTATATTTTAGGTTACTATTGGCTATGTTGGGAGAAGCAGCTAATTTTTCCCCATTTCTGGGAGGTGAAGGTGATGCCCATAGGTGCTTGTTTTCAGTGGCATTCCAGAATGACAACCTTTATGAAATCATATTAGTTCCTACCTTCATTATTTTCTGGAAGAAGTTCAAGGCCACATTGTCCTGATCTCATTTTGGATGTGACATTTGATTGTTTGGGATCATATTATCTAGTTAGGTATATCAATTTATGGTTTTGGGTTCTATTTTAATGGTTTTATTTTCAACATCTTTTATTTGTAAGTCACCAAGAGTCTTAAAGAGTTTTATTTGTAAGAGATTTCACATAGAAATCAAATGATGTAGCAAACCATTTATTGATTTTTAGCTTAATTCTTTGCTGTGTGATATAAGCAGCAGGTATTAGTGCATATGATGGGATATAATAACACAATGGTATTATTACAGATATATAAATCAAATTTACAGTAAGGGCATTGTTTTCTACAAAAACAACATGAATGTTTATATCCAGCAACATCACTAAGTGCTCACTTGCCAAAATTACACTTTTAGCAGCTGCCAAAAGTTTGACATTTTTTAAAATTGGATTTTGGTCCAGTCTCATATTTTTAATAAAAGATTTTACAGAGACAAGAGTTTATGGTAAAATAGCAATGCATTCAATGTGTTTAAAAACTGAAAAAATTCTGTACAGTTGAAAGAAAGAAAGTGATGGAAGATGCTATAATCTTGCTCAGTCAATTGGAAATCTGTTCCTTACTGACAAGCCAGCTGCTAGATTTTGCTCTGTAAGCTTATTTTGGTGTGACACTCAAAGTTTTGGTTTCAATAAGGAAACTGTGATCAATGATTATAGGCTTTAAATAATCTTATTAGGGTTGGTACATTGCAGCTCAGAAGGAAATGAATTGCACATTTACCCGATGATGAATCAAATGTGAATATTTGTTTTCTCTGACTCCGTAATCTAATTTGAATGTTTAACTTAATTTGTTGCATCAGTTTGTAATTTGTGGTTCTGCAGTTTGTAACTGTTAACACTGATCTTCCATCTTGCAACTGACAAAGTGAGTTCTAGTTAATGAAAGCTTACGCCAAAATAAATCTGTTAGCTTTTGCAGTGATGCTTCATTTGGGTATATGCTATAGTTGGATGATTCTACCTTTACTAACTCACTTGACATGGGAACATCTATGGCGAACAGGCACCGCCTGAGGCTGAAGAAGATTACACGTGTTTCCAAAATAACTGAATTGCACCTCCCTCTCCCCGAATGCCCCTGAAAAAGATTTCCATTAATTAGAAGTAAAATTAAATCAAGTTCGCCCTGGTCTTATCTACTATTTGATGAGGCCAGGACAAAGTCTGTTTCTGTTTCAGCAATAGAAAGCATATCCTCACTCACCTTTGGTTATTCCCCCTTAGGACATGGACTGAGGGACCAAGGGTAGATACATTTTATAGATTTTGGGGTATAGGACTCTAGAAAGAATACAGAGAAGAGCAACGAAGATGATTTGGGGACTGGAGGCTAAATTATATAAAGAACGGTTGCAGGAATTGGGTATGTTTAGCTTTTTGAAAAGAAGGACTAGGGGTGACATGATAAAGAGGGAGTCAAGCTATTCTCCAAAGCACCTGAGGGAACGGCAAGAAGCAATGGATGGAAATTAAACAAGGAGAGAAGCAACCTAGAACTAAGGAGAAATTTCCTGACAGAACAATTAGTCAGTGGAACAACTTGCCTCCAGAAGTTGTGGATGCTATAACACCAGAAGTTTTTAAGAAGAGACTGGTCTGAAATGGTGTAGGGTTTCCTGCCTGAGCAGCAGAGTTGGGACTAGAACAGAAGTCACCAACCTTTTGGACCTCAGGGACCACCAAACTCATAATTTTAAATCCAAGGGACCACTAATATGAATTTTGACGGTGGTTTGCTGACGTTGGTGGAAGAGAGAGAGAGAGAGAGATCTGATCTAACCTCTCTCTCTCCCCCTCCCTCCCCCCCCACAGAGGCAGGGGTGGGATTCAAATTTCTTAACAACCTGTTCTGTGGGCATGGCCTAATTTGTGGGTGTGGCTTGCTGGTCATATGATTGGCTGGGCATGGCTTGTATGTAAATATGATGACTATTTATGTAAATATTGAATGTTTTCTTTAAAAAAGCAACTTTTACTCAAAACCAGGCAAAGCAGGCAGGCAGGTTGAGTTGTTCACAGAATCACAGATTCATTCAGATTCATTCAGTGTTTCTGCCATCGGCTACCTGAATCTGTCACATAAAATTTGCTAGCAAGCAAGCTCACAAAATTAACTCACAACACACCATGTATGTAAATATTGAATTTTTTATTTTAAAAAAAGCAGAGTCGAAGATCTAAAGATTAGCTAGAAAGCAAGAAATCCAATGGTTTCCTGCTTTCTAGCTAATCTAAATCTCCTGGCACAGCAGAACAGCTGATGGTCAGGGGAAAAAAAGAAAAAGGAAAAATAACAACTTAGCAGGCAAGTTTGCCAGGTAAGGAGTGGGCCATGTGGGTGGCTCAGCCTTATGTTCCCATGCAGCCTGGATTAATTGCTTTGGGTGTGTGCTCTGGGGGTGACATTTCTCTGTGGACCACCCAAATTTTCTCGTGGACCACCAATGGGCTGTGGCCCACCGGTTGTTGACCACTGTACTAGGAGACCTCCAGGGTCACTTTCAACTTTGTTTATTCTGACTGATGCAAATGATTTTGTTCTTTTCACATCTTTGTATTATATGTTAAGAAAGCACCAGCTTGGTGAGTTGCCTAAACAGATGTTCCTCAACTTACCGTATTTCCCCATGTATAAGCACCCCTTTGTATAAGCCACCCCCCCAATTTTTGGACTGTGAAGTTTTGAAAAAAATATTTTATTAGAGAAACAAGTTATGAAGAAAGAAAATTTACAAAGAAACAAAATTCGACGTCTAGATCTACAACTTCGGTCATGACGCCGAAAGTGGTACGGGCGACGCTAGCAATCTACGCATCGGAACGAGAGTAGGAACGAAGCATTCAGGCCGATGCCTAGCGTATGCATTTCTATCGCGTACTCGCACTCGTAATCGTATCATCACATACAATTTTTACAAAAAAGTATAGCATACTGCTGGAAAACCAGTTTATTCCTACTTTATTATTTTATGCATTGTTCACGTATAAAAAGTGTACCTGCTTTGTATATGCCACCCCCCTACTTTTTGGGCTTGAAAATTTTGGAAAAAAGGGGTGGCTTATACATGGGGAAATACGGTATGTCTGTAATGCAGCATGAGCGTTATGCTTGTAAGTCATGACAATTTTAAAGTAGATCAATTATGGACTGATCTAATTTTATGACTTTTTTGGTACAGTTATTAAGTGAAAAATTTGGCACCCTCATTGTTCACTAAGAGGCATCCTTGCTGAAAACTGGAAGTAAACAGGGGTGGGATTCTACCAGTTCGCACCTATTCACTAGAACCGGTTGTTAACATTCTAAGCAGTTCGGAGAACTGGTTGTTAGAAGAAATTAATGGCCTAATCCTGTAAGGAAGGCAGGAAGGAAACATTCTGGTGTTGCTTACAGAAACTGTAAGCAACATTAACCCTTATTACATTCTCTCCATTAACGCTTATTACATTCTTGGCAGGACTAGACTTCCTGTCTCTGGAATTTCTCTGGAGTTTTTTCCCCTCCTTTGCTGGTACTTTGCTTGTCTGGAGTGACCATTCAAAGTTACAATGGCACTGAAAAAAGTGACTTATGACCATTTTTCACACTTACAATTGTTGCAGCATCCCCACAGTCATGAGAGGCCAGGTGAGGAGACGTGTGCCTCAATGTGAGTGATATTGAGTTGGCCACGCCCAGCCAATAACATGACCACCAAGCCACACCCACCAACTAAGCCATGCCCACAGAACCAGTTGTTAAAAAAATTGAATCCCACCCCTGGAAGTAAACAGTACTTTTTGGCAAAAATGTTGTAAATTGCAGCCATGAGAATGGACTTCAGTTCCTGCTCAGCTCAGCCGAACGTAACACCCCTTCCCACCAATCAAGCGCATTCATAGTCATTCAGATGGGCGGGGTGTTGTCTATTCTGGCTGGACCTATGCAACTCGGCTTGCCTGGTCATGTGAGAATGATCACCTGCAGGGTCAACAGACGACGATGGAGACATCTCTGGACACTTCTTCTCGGCTGACTCGGACTCAGATGGAGGAAGTTCTAAAGGTAGGTCTTCTCTGTTTGGCGTGTCAGCCACTCTGAGTTCGCGTTGCTGTGTATTGGCCGGCTCGCTATCAGATGGGTCCTCTGAGAACTTGGCCCGATGCATGATCTACATGTCGGCATGATCTACATGTCGGCACCAAACTCGGCCATCCAACAGAGTTATTTTATTTGGGCCAGTAACTGCCTCTATTTTCCCTGGCAGCCACAATGGATTACCTACAAAATTTGGTGCATAAACCAAATCCCCAACTTGGAAAACTCTAATTCCACTAAAAGAATTTAAGGGAACATTTGGGGCATAACTGGGGTGGAGTCTGTCCATATGGTTTTTTAACTTTCAGCCCATTAATAACTCCGCTGGGGAATGATTTGTCACTGCTGGGGGTAACATGTTGCATTAGCAAGTACTTTGCCAACTCAGAGTGCCAGTCCTCACCCTCTAATCGTCCCAGCACTTCCTTGGTGGCCCTCACAGCCCACTCTGCTTAACCATTAGACGCTGGGTGGTAAGGAGCAACAAGGGCGTGCCTTATGCCCCGGCATGCCAAGAATAACTCAAAGTTCACTGCGGTAAACTGTGGACCATTGTCCGACACTAGGATGTCGGGAAAACCATGGGTTGCAAAAAGGCGATCTAACGCCTTGATGATCATCTCTGATGTAGATTTCATGAGGACCAACTCTACCCACTTCGAATATGAGTCCACAATGATAAGGAAGGTGCGACCCTGAAATGGCCTAGCCAGATCAATATGGACCCTGACCCATGGCGACTTAGCAGACTCCCATTCCCCTGAAGTAGCAGCTGGAGGTGCCGCTCTAGACGTTTGGCATGTATGACATTCTCTAACTCTTGTGGTAATATCAGAGTCTATGCCAGGCCACCAAACATAGCTTCGAGCTAAATCCTTCATACGGCCTATTCCTGGATGGCCCTTCTGCAAGCTGTTTAAAATCTTAGGTCTGAGGATATTGGGAACTACTACTCTACCTCCCCACAGTGGGCAGCCCTGTTGGGTGGATAATTCATGCTACTTTGCTCTGAATGGCATAAATGGGGCATCTACAGCCTGCTCTGGTCATCCCCTTATCCCCCAGTCTCATACCTGTAACAGAATAATATCATTAGAGGAGGCTTCCATGACATCTGTGGCCGTAATAGGTAATTGATGATTGTCAATTAGTAGTATAGATGAGGAAGGGGCAGGGTCTATAATTTTGTCTGGCAAGGGGCAACAGCTCAATGCGTCCGCATGTGCAATACGGCCCTGTATTGCAAGGTATAGGAGTATGCAGCCAAGAATAATGCCCAGCAGGTCATCCTAGGGGACAAAATAGGGGGACTTTGTCGATCGCCAGCCAGGATACCCAGGAGACATTTGTGATCCGTTATTAAATGGAAGTGATGGCCATAGAGGAATTTGTGGAATCGTTTAACAGAGGCAATGGCTGCCAAAGCCTCCTTATCAATTTGGGAGTAATTTCTTTCTATTGCTGACATAGTCCTTGAAAAATAAGCTATAGGGGCTTCCACTCAGCTAGGCAATATGTGAGCTAAGACAGAACCTATACTATAAGGAGATGCATCGCAACATAGGATCAAAGGCAATTGGTTATTAAATTGCATCAATACGCTGTCAGAAGAAAGCATCACTTTGATAGTGTCAAAAGGATCCTGTTGTGATTTGCCCCATGACCATTTAGCTTGAGAGTCTAATAATCTGTGAAGTGGTTCTGCAATAGAAGCCTTGTGCGGAAGAAATGAGGCATAGAAATTTAGGAGACCTAAAAAGGCCTGCAGCTCCTTTTTTTTGGTAGGAACAGGTGCTTTTTTATGGCTGTAACTTTAGAGTCTGTAGGGTGAATCCCTTGGGCATCAATGCGGTATCCTAGGAAGTCCACTAGGGAAACACCAAATTTGCATTTATCTCTTTTTAATTTGAGTCCTGAGTTCTGGAAGCAAGTGAGGACTTGTCTGAGGTGTTGCAGGAGGTCTTGCTTGTTTTGTGCCGAAATGATGACATCATCAAACTGGTATAACGCCAGGGATACCTTGCAGCAATCGTTCCATAAGGCATTGGAATATACCAGGAGCCACAGATACCCCAAACTGCAAACGTTTACACTTAAATGCTCCCCTATGTGTTACAATGGTTTGGGCCAGAGCAGTTGTTTCAGTGACAGGCAGCTGTTGATATGCTTGGGCCATGTCAAGCTTAGCAAATATGGTGCCCTTTTCCATTGAATGGAGATGTTGAATTACAGGCACAGGATAAGTGTTAGTGTGCAAAGCCTTATTTAATGTGCTCTTATAGTCCGTGTATAGTCTGATAGAGCCATGTTTAAGAGGGGTCACTATAGGGGTTTCCCATAGTGCATAATCTACAGGCTCCAGGACCCCTTGGGAGAGCAACTTATCAATTTCTGCATCCACTTTTGATTTTAATGCAAAAGGGAGATGTCGGGGTTTTAATCTGATAGGAGTTACTGCTGGGTCTAATGCAAAAGAAATTGGGGTGCCTACATAATGGCCTAACTGGTTGTTGAAAACGTCCTTAAATTCAGCCAACAGTGCCTCAATATCTTGGTTTTGAGTGCAATGTATACCCGTCACTTTAAGCCCTAAATCATCAAACCAGTCTAACCCCATTAAACTCAGTAAGGTGCCTTCTACAATAGTAAGGGGTAATTGTCCCTTGAAATCCTGAAATTTAATTGCAAACTTGCCTGTTCCTATAACTGGTATGTTATGCCCCTGGTAATCTTTGAAAGACAGATTGCAAGGTTGAAGCCATTTCTTTGAAATGGTCAGAATCAGTCTCTTCAGGGTGCTCCAGGACAGTATGGATAGAGATGAACCGGTGTCAGTCTCCATTGGACAGTCTTTACCTTCTAATGAGATGGTTACATGAAGTTTATTAATGTTCAGCTGTTGTGGAAAATTGTTGGGAGAGTCAGTGGAAGATGCTGTAGTCACAGTAAAACGTTCATCCTTTTGTTTTTGGAACCTGTTTGGCGGCTGAGGCTGCGATTGTGGTGTTCTCGTTCCAGATTTGCAGACCCTGGCTATATGGCCCATTTGATGGCAATTTAAACAAATAGCATTTCTAAACTGGCAGACAGGTCTTAAATGATTACCCCTGCAACTTAAACAAACGATCTGCGCTGTAAGAAGCTGGTGTGGTTTGCTCCCTGGGTTCCAGCCTTTTTGTTGCTGCAGTTGTTGGCGATTGGAGAGGCGATTAACGTCTTTGCCGTAATCTAATAATTCATCAGGGGTAAACTCTTCAAAATGAACAGTAGCATTTGGTTTAGCCCCTGGATTGCTAATCGTGCCTTGGATCTCAGCCACAGAGAGATTGGACATCTCAGTGGCTTGAGCCTCTTCAATTGCCATTTTTAAAGTGAGGTCACCTTTTGCTAACAGATGTCTTTGGAGTCTGGG
Organism: Pseudonaja textilis; assembly: GCF_049901715.1. Classification (NCBI taxonomy): domain Eukaryota; kingdom Metazoa; phylum Chordata; class Lepidosauria; order Squamata; family Elapidae; genus Pseudonaja; species Pseudonaja textilis. The sequence continues at coordinate 178,502,335 of NC_141991.1, forward strand.
GTCCCTCACTCCACATACTAGTTGATTAAGCAGCATGTCATCAAGCTCTTTAAACCCGCATTGTAATGCAGCCGTTCGGAGAGCAGCCATATTCATACTGATGGTCTCCCCCTCAGCTTGTCCCCATCACCGAAAAGCGTGCCACCGAGCAATTCTTGATGGTTTGGGGGCATAATGGTTACTCAGGATTTCCTGGAGGGCTTCCCAGGAAACCTCTTTAACTGATTATGGTGCCAATAAAGCGATGGCAGTGTTGAAGACAGCTGCTCCACAGAAGCTTAGGAAATAAGCTTTTTTTCTGTGATTTGATATGTCCGCCAAATCCACAGCATCTAAAAAGCACTCGGAAACGTTAATGTAGGAATACCATGTCTCCATTGTAGGGTGGATACATGGGAATGCCAGAGCGGAGGACATCTCATCAACTGGCTGAGGTAACTTCACTGCGTGCTCCGACTCCTTGAAATTTCTGTGTGCCTTCACTGCGTTGATCTCACCTTCGTCGCCAGTTTTGTGAGGCACAAACGACGTCTACGATTATGCTAAGTCAACCTTTATTAACTAGTAACTATTAACTGTAACATTTAACCGTAAGAGTAACTGTAACCGCGGTAACCGCAATAGCCATAACTGTTGCGAGTCGGCTGACAGGCACAAGCAATAACTGACGCAGTCTGATAGCTCGCTTTTCAGACTGCTCAGCCAATGAGAATGGACTTCAGTTCCTGCTCAGCTCAGCCGAACGTAACACCCACAGAACCAGTTGTTAAAAAAATTGAATCTCACCCCTGGAAGTAAACAGTACTTTTTGGCAAAAATGTTGTAAATTGCAGCCATGTGACTATGATACATTACAAATAATTGTAAATGTGGGCTGGTTGCTAAACAGCAGCAATGCAGTCACATGACTGTGGGAGGAAGTAGCCTTTGAGACTTTGGAACAAGGTCATAAGTAGCTTTGGGAGAGTTTCTGGCAGCCACCAAATAAGTTTGAGGTCTATTGAGGCAGCTATTATCTTTCCTTTTTAATGTCCCATTATTCCATTTGGTAGGAGTGGCATTGGTCCTTATAATTTGTTACTGAAAATAAGTTTGAGCACTAAAAATTTAGGTACTTCTTCCAAATGTTGTTGAAATGAGAAGCAAATAAGGTTTTTTGGATTTTTTTTGTTGGCAAAACTCTTATTTATACTACATTTTTCTTGGCTTGATTGATAATATTTTTAAAACACAATACTGATTTGCTAAATCCAGTTGGTTTTTATTTTAATTTTACTTTACATATCTTCATTGTTTCTTTAGTTTAATGAGAACTTATTTAGACAATTGTCAGTCTAGTGTACCTGATGAAAATTAATTGGTCATTTTTATGCCAATGGCAGCAAGAAATAGGAAGTCATAAATTATTTGGTGAAGGAGTTTAGACTCTTGTAAGTGATATGTAAATCAGACAATGGACAACCAGGTTTCATAGATTAATAGAAACTTGAGACCTTTGGTGACAGTTAAGATACAATTTCATTTGTATGATTAAGATTCTTAACCTTACACAGACATCTTGCTTTGGGAATAATTTAAATAGAAAACGATGGCACATTTTCTTTCCCTTGTTCAGTAGCCTTATGAGAAGGCTAGGTTTCTACAATTGTTTGGATAGAAAAAAAATCATTGACAGATTATTTTTCTGGGATCTCTCTCTTCCCCGGTCAGAGTTGTTTTTAAATGACAATTGATTACTTTATTTATTTAGCTGTTTTATTCACTAAAGTTCTAAAACAATAGATAGCAATAACAAGATAGAATACAGTAGAATTCTTTATTGCATTATTTTGTAAGCCACCCAGATGTATTATTTTATAAGCCACCCAGAATCACTTTATTGGTGAAATGGGGGGGCATAAAATGTAATAAATAAAGAAATAAAATATTGATAGACTATTTAGTAGTGATCAGTTCATAACAGCACTAGATAACACTAATTCTGATTTTGGTGACTTAATTGTTTCCAAGTTTTATCAAATGTCTGGAAGACCATGATGAGGGAAGCCAAACTTAGTTTGAGTAGAGGGGAGGGAAATAAGCTTTCATAGAATAGTGGAGCTCCAATAGAGAATGCCCACCTCCATCTCTATCTATCTATCTATCTATCTATCTATCTATCTATCTATCTATCTATCTATCTATATTTTCTTTCTCTCCCACCTTTATTATTTTTACAAAAATCTCAAGGCAGTGAACATGCAACACACTTTCTCCTCCCTATTTTCTCCATAACACCAACCCTGTTACGTGAGTTGGGCTGGGAGAGAATGAATAGTCTCAAGGTCACCTAGCTGAACTTTCATTTTATTATTGCTTTGGATGGGTGGAAACTGAGCAGGCATTCATCTGGACTGGGTGGAATGAGTCTGTCTGGCAAAGGTGATATCAGTGTGAACTACAGTCAGAAACAAGAGGCCGTTGTAGCTCCCGTTAGAGCAGCATCAAGCTTCTCCAATGAGCACTCGGGCTGCTGCGTTTTCTTCCATTCCAAGTATGTATGAATAGATTGACAGATCTGAAATGTAGTTGAAGAGACTCTTAGTGATTCACAGCAAGGTTTTTCGAACTTTCTCATGGAACCCTAGGGTTCTTCAAGAAATTGATGGGGTTTCATGAGAGACGAAGGGCAAAAAAAGAAAAGGTCACTCAAACAAAGCCAATTTTGTATCACTACAGCTTTGCTTCTTGATTTTTTTTTTGAAAAAAAAACATGGTCTGAAATACTTGGTAACTCCTGTTTTACAGTAACCATCCATTCAAAGTAGTAAAAATCCCCAGGTAAAAATATACAGAAAAAAAATAACATAATAAATTAATCCAAACATGCACAGTGCTGATGGTGTCAACACTCATCTTTCTGGAAAAGTTCCATTTTGAGTAGTTTATGGAAATCCATTAGCATGGAGACAGTTGAATTCTTGTTTTGGGGAGGGGATTGTCCAAAGTGTGGACATTAAAAGAAGAACCCTCCTCGCCCCTAACCCTCACAGGTTGCCTAGAAGGATGCAATGGTCAACAATAGTGAATGGTTTAGTAGGATAAATATGTTCATGAACCTTCCATCCATGTCATGTTTCATTTCATCAGTGAAATGGTAGGTCCTGATAATCCACTTCATCCTGAATTGTTTGCAAGTGTTCTTCCACAAGAGACAGGGTTAGAAATAAGACAAGGGAAGGGAGGGTTACTGCCTCTTAGAAGGTAGCTACTACTTCCTCTTCCTGCAGAAAGTTATTAACTATCGCTTGGATCCACATGTCTGTCTATTGGAACCGAACATGTGCATTTTACAATGCATATCATGTACGCTGTAAAAACCTTTTCATTTCATGCTATGAAGTGATGAATTTACAAGCCACGGAATTTGCATCCACAGGGTATTTTGGAGCTAGTGAAAGAAATGCCGGGGGGGGTGTCAAATTCGGGGGGGGGCGGGGTAGGTGTGACCAGGGTGGGCATGGCCAGCATGATGTCACTGGTGTCAGGGGCACCTGTGGTGGGCCAAGTGTTCTGCCAGCGAAAATGGGCTCCTAGGCTTCATTTTCGTCTGCCATGGCCTCCTGCAACCTTCTGCCAGCAAAAACGGAGCCCAGGAAAGATGCGCATGGGCCTTGCAAATTGTTTTTGGTGGCAGAGACACTATGGGCCAGTCCTTTGTTATTTCTAGAGGGCCCCCATGGGCCAGGTCTAAGCACCCCACAAGCCTGATCCGGCCCCTGGGCCTTGAGTTTGACACCCGTGCACTAGGCAGACATCAACAGGTTCAACTTCTGCAGAATGTATTCCTGAAATATTTCAAGAATGCACAGGGCTTTCTGAAAACTCATTTTACTGTCCTAATTGTTTGGACAGCTATTTAATAGGTCTATAATCCATCCACAATCAAATGCTTACCCAAATTTTCCAGGTGTTTTTGTGACACAAAACTGGAAACACAATTTAACCATAAGTTAAATGTGTGATGCTATTATTGAACATAACATGCTTTTTATTGCCGATTTTTAATGTAATTTAGCAATACAGTGTAAATAAATGTGTCCAGGTTTAGCATATGTCCCAGCTCACTAGTTTTGGGTAAGAATATGTGCATTTAAATAAGATTCAAGCATATGTTCAGCTTCCCCAAACAAGAGAATCTGAACTGAAGTTTTACAGTATTTCTTACCCAGTTAACCTGTCTGACCTGTGGATGCAAAAAGGGCACAGTGTTAAATTTAATTAGTTACCTAATCTGCCTGTTTTTCCCTAATCGCTCATACCACTAAGGTCTCATAGGAGTCCCCTGACCAAGACCTGGAAAGAGTAGACTTTTAGTAGAAGTGTTTTACTGGGTGAATAAAGCTTATTCTGAGAAATTCTTTACAGTGTTGGATTATATTAACCATTCTGTTTTATTTACTTTACCTTGAAGGTATCGTGAAGATATCTCATGACTGCATTTGTCTTGAATGGGACATATCAATAGGACTTTCCTACAATGCTTAAATAATCAAATTAGAATGATGGAATCTCGTAAGGCAGGAGTGTCAAACTCAAGGCCCATGGCCTGGATTTGGCCCGTAGGGTGTTTAGAACTGGCCTCAGGACCACACTGGAAACAGAGAAGGACTGGCTTATGGTGCCTCTGCCAGTGAAAATGGAGCGCACGACCCTCATGAGTTCCATTTTCACTGGCTGAGGGTTGCAGGAAGTCGTCGCACCTGAAAATGGAGCTGACAAACCCGCTTTCACTGGCAGAGCTCTTGGGACACCACAGGCACCCCTGACACAAGTAATGTTGAGATGACCATGCCCCCCACACCACTGAGGTCAAACACAACCCTGATGTGGCCCTCATTGAAATGAAGTTTGACATCCCTGTCATAAGCAATGCAAGTGGTTAATTAACTCCAGTTCATGAAGCAGATTCTACAAGATTAGAGTTATACTTTACTGAGATCAGCTCTTTTCACAGAATCTTACAAGTCTGACTGAGTTTTTCCTCCCCTTCCTTTTACGTCCCTTTGAATAAGGAAGAACCAGCTTGAGCCTCTTGCAATGTTACAGAAAGGCCTAAGATTACACCCATTATTCAGTGATTGTTCAAAGTAATGATAATGTTGAACAAGTGGTACTTAGAACCAGACCTCAGTGTTCCAGTTATTGTATTGTCCCTGGGGTCATGTGATCATGATCCAGGCACTTGGACCCTGGCTCACAATTATGATATCACAGCAAGCTGTGGTCATGTGATCCCAATATCTGATGTTCCCTGCCAGCTTCCCACAAGCAAAATCAATGGGGAAGCCTGCAGGAAGTCAGAAGTCCTTGCTTGACAATGGTAACTGAGACTGCTGGAATTGCCCCCACTAAGCAGTGTGGTTGTGTGATATTGTGCTTTATAACCACTTTGCTTAGTGGTGACAATTCTGGTCCCAGTTGCAATCATAAACCAAAAACTACCTGTATCTCTTTTCCCATATCTCAAGGAATACTTCTGCTGAGCTGGGAAAGAGTTCAAAAGTACTATGAGTTTGTTTCATGTTACGTATATACAAATATCTGAACTACTAATGGTCAAGGTGAATTGTCACCAGATAAAGAATCAACAAACTTCAAGTGGGGCTGGAGTTACTTCTCTTATAGGGGCATAGAAACTCCAAACAGATGATGCATTTAACCCTGCCCTCATGCTCAGCCTGGTCATCTCTTACCCCTTTGAAGGAATAGAGCAAGTGTATTAATTTGTTGCAATTCAGGTTTACCCGGTAAGCTATATAAATGTGATTGATCAATAAATCAAATTAACAGGCAGCTCAGTCAACAGTACTGTATGTTAAACAGGCTCTCTAATGCTATTAAAGTTCATTATGGTTGTTGCTGTTATTGTTGCAATAAGGCACAACTTCTGTGCTAGGAGCAAACATACAATGCCAAAAGTATGCATATGGCATAAAGTTCAGTCAGTGCCAACCACATGTTAACTGATGAACGAGATGGCTGATCAACAATGTGAAATTAAAGAGAACAGAAATTAAAGTAATTTAATTTACTTCCATCCCCTCTATAAAACACAGTTCCAAGAGTTGTCCTCCCACATGATAAATAAGAATAGAAGTATGTATTTATTTTATTTAAAGCAATTTACATGGTTGCCCAACTCACAGTATGACTTTGGGTGGCTGATATAATATAAATGTAAGATATTAAAAATACATTTCTCAACCAAGTAAACGTGGAGTTGTTGAACATGATGTGCCGAAAGCCAGCAATGTGAGCTCAGTTACATTTCTGACTCCCACGTCTGTAAGAACATCCAGGTTTTCAAGGCTTTTTGAAAGGTGAGCAGAGATTGGACCAGTGAAGAGCAGCCTGGGAGATTTAGCTATAGAAAGGTCACAGCGTCTGCCCCTAAATAGAATAGAAATAACGGGAATGAATTAGTTATGGTGCAGATTACTGGAGACAGAGATGGTATTCAGCAAGTTCTGACCAGTTCTGGAGAACTGGTAGCAGAAATTGAGTGTTTGGAAAACAGGCAAATCCCACCTCTGACTGGCCCCGCCCCCATCTATTCTCTTCCTCCCGAGTCCCAGCTGATCGGCTGGGTCTTCTTTGGTTGCCCTGCACAGGAGCTGGAAAGCAGGTTAGTGGGGTGGAGAGGGAATGGGATTTTGCAGTGACCTTCCCTCAGGAGTGGGGTGGGATTGGAGATTTTGCAGTATCCTTTCCCTGCCATGCCCACCAAGCCATGGCCACCAAGCCAAGCCACGGCCACCAAGCCACACCCACAGAATCAGTAGTAAGCATTTTTGAATCCCACCACTGGACCAGGGGTGTCAAACTCAAGGCCCATGGGCTGGATGCAGGTTGTGATGTAGTCGGATTTGGCCCATGGGGCTGTCCTGGAAAATATAAGGGCATCGCTTTGGCCCGGTCTACCCAATGCAAAGAGGAAACATCGTGCCAGCGTGGCTTTGGCCCAGTCTACCCAGTGCGAAGAGGAAACATGCCAGCAGTTTGGGAAGTGGTGTCAAGCTGGCCACGCCCACCCAGTTGGGCACGCCCACCTAGATGGCCACACCCACCCAGTCGGCCACCCCTGTCTGGCCCCCTGAGGTCAACCACAGCCCTTATGCGGCCCTCAATGAAATTGAGTTTCACCCCTGCTGTAGACTTTATTGCTGAAAAGGCTTTCTATGTGCATGTTTCTGCATGTTTCTGGGTGTTAGAGTAATTTGCATGAATGTGAAGAAAGGGAGGCACGCACATTAGGAAACAATTTCCTAAACCGGTTACCCTCTTTTGTAGGCAATTAATTTTAATCTGTAAAAACTATCGTTTTGAAAAAAAAGATATAGTTTCTACTTTTAGTAACAGTTACTGAATATAGGATCTCTTACTTGAGAAATTCGGTTTTACTGAACAAATTATAGAGGAATTTTACAAAAACTGCAGTTCCCAAATCAGCAGTGCTCGCTTCAGAACAGGAGGCCTTTTCCTCCTTTTCTCTAAGCCAATGACCTTAGTTGCTCCCTCTGTCTTTCTGATACTTAAAAATTTCCTCTCATCATGGGAGCTCCCTGCAGAACCCGGCCCACGAGACGTAATTATTTCATTTAATTATTTGTTTACGAGATTTATAAATCATTTCCTTTACAATTTGTAATGCCGGGCAGCTTACAAAGGAAGGTAAGAATACAAATAAGAGAAACCTTCAACCCCACGACAAAATCAAAAACCTAACACAAGGCTGGGAATTTTTTTTTTTTTTTAAACCCATGCATATGTATCACAATGTGTTCATCTATCATCCCCACGTCTGAACGGGAGAAAAACCCAATCTTTAAGCTAATAAGGTCAGGGTCATCCAAATCTTGTAGGGAGGGAATTAGTTGCCCGTGGCAGGTGTAGCAGCAGAGAAGGCTCCCAGGTCCCATTATGTAACATTGCCTCAAAGAAGGCATGGGCAACCTTTCTGATTTTGTGGGATTCACAGAGATGATCAGGATGAAGCAATCCTTCAAGCAACCACTTTTGTGTCATGATGAAGGACTTTGTAAATCACAACTATTTCTTCAGATTCCTCCTAGAATTCTCTTGGCAGTCATTGCAGCTTGCAGAATAGTGGAGATGCATGGGAATAAGGAAGCATTACTTTCTCTACTGCCATGTTGCCCGCATTTTGGAATGAGATTCCATCCTTAAATCTCACCTTGCTGGTGATTTATAAAGATCTGAAGACCTGGTTGTTATCTGAGGCCTTGGGTTGAATGAGGGCGCCTCTTTTTGGGGGGTACCTTGGTTATGTTTATGGATGTATTTAGCAGGGGTCTCCAACCTTGGCAACTTTAAGACTTGTGGACTTCAACTCCCAGAATTCCTCAGCCAGCTTTGAGGAATGAGGAATTCTGGGAGTTGAAGTCCACAAGTCTTAAAGTTGCCAAGGTTAGAGACCCCTGGTATATAGTGACCAAATCCCATCTTGGTTTAGAGTCAGTTGAAGTTAGATGGCAGCTAAATTTAAACACACAAATAATTTAAATTTGGGCCAGCTGTGGTTTCTGCATGGTTTTCAAGAGCAACTTCATACAGAGGCATATTGCACTATGTCTTCCATTACCAAATCAAATTGAGAGGAATACCATGGTTGATAACATTGAAACCCACTGAAATCAAAGAGGTCCAAAGAGTTAACTAAAGAAAAATGCACCTCTTGTCATCCCCCTTAGTTTGTGGTAGCTTTCTAGAGGGGTCTCCAACCTTCACAACTTTAAGACTTGTAGACTTCAACTCCCAGACTTGTAGACTACAACTCAGCCAGCTGGCTGAGGAATTCTGGGAGTTGAAGTCCACAAGTCTTAAAGTTGCCAAGGTTGGAGACCCCTGTTCTAGAGCCATCAGACATTTTATTAACCTGTAACATGTAATTTCTAAGTACAACTCTTAGAAATGCCCTTTATTGTTTGGTTGGTCATTTTCACTGCCTGTACTTATACATACAGAAAAATTCAGTTATAAGTAACAATCATTGTAGTTCTATATAGAGAATTCCCCAGGAGCTTCTTAAAAGTAGTGAAGGAATATAATGTACATTCTGTTTTTCTACTTCCTCAGTAAGGTGTCCAAACACATGACGTAATTCTGCAGGATGTTTTGTCCCATAATCTGAAATGAACATTTGAAAAAAAATCAAAACACATATAAATTGAAAATCAAAACAGATATAAATTGATAATCTTTGGTGAATCACTTGTTATTCTCTGTACCTAGGAGTGTTCTAAACTTTGGGGAAATATAGGGGAGTTATGAATGGCTGGTTGAGCCTCATTGGAGGCTACACATAGGTAGCAGGCTTGTCCAGAATAGAGAATGAGAGAAGTTGATTTGGATGATATAATGGATTGGATGTAAGCCAGGCAGACCCCAATTTTCTCCTTTCAAAGTTCACATCTGTGCCTTTATAATGGAAATCGTTTTCTTGATTCAGTTGAATTTAGTTTCCTGTGTGCATGGCAGGGTGCATTTTTATCTCTTTGCAAGCATGATTTACATTTTCAGGCATAGTGGGAAACTCAAAAATTAACTATTTGTCTCTAGGGCAGGGATGTCAAACACACGTCGTCACATGGACATATCATGACTTTTTTCCCTTTTGCTAAACAAGGGGTGAGCGTGGCCAGCCTGTGATGTATCCGGACCGCAGATCTCGAGTTTGACACCCCTGCTGTAGAGTAATGATGTAGGCTTGTGTATGTCATTGAATAATTTTAAACGTTACATCTTTGGGGACCAGCATTGGTTCGCCAACGTAAGGCAGTACCCTGAATGTGTCTGCAGTGGGGCCTTGTATTTTGGGATTTCAAACCAGCCTTCCCAAAACAAGGCCATTTTGTGGAATGTAGATCTTATCAACTCTTTTATCAGCTGGGAAAAAGATGGTGATAAACTAACAGCTCCTGAAATATGCTTCTGACTTGGGATTGAACTTCTAGCTTAGGTCCTATAGCATAAAACTGCCATCCATTGGAAAGAAAACAACCTGGACTGACTCAGAAATGAGAGTGTGGGCCCCATAAATCCAGTAAAACAGAAACAGGGATGTTGTCCTTCAGGCAGGTCCTTCATCGTTTTTGTGTCATGGGATAACCAAAATATGTTCTTTGCCCTAGACAGAATGCTTTCCTTTGGGGTCTCAGTTGGGGAGCTATTTGAAACAAGGATTGCAGGTAAAGGTTTTACCTGTCTGTCATCACATTCATTCAGCAATCACTTTGATTCTGAGACTGGATCTATGATATCTTGATAATGAAGTTCTATCTATTGGAACATGTAATGGCTTATTCTGAATCTGATAAGAGGAGACAATTTGATAAACAGCCAGCTGCAAGCTTTTTTATCCCCAGAAAAGAAGCCAACTATTTACTTGTTCACAGAAAATAGGGGGAAATGATATTTTTGTAACCCTATTCTTTTCTTTTGACCAAATTGTGTTAAAAAAACTCTTGAGAGTGTTGTACTTTTAAAAAGGTCCTAACTTTCAGTTTTAGGGAGAGCCCAAAAACCAGGTAGAACCTTTATCAAAGAACATCTTCTATATATCCCTCTATACTTCCAATTTATTGGCAGGCTTGTATTTCACCTAGTGTATCTTGTGCGACTAGGTGAACTTGTTTGTTTGTTTCCAAAATTTTATAAGAAGAACTCACTAACTGAACTTCTGAGTCAGTATCCAGTGGATTTTCCACCACTACATCATTTATGGTAATTATATGAGTATATGCCCTTGACGTCTTTCATTACAGCCATAGTATTAAGGGCTAATTGTTTAAGACAATTAGTTTAAGACATTAGTTTAACATTTGTTTAAGAATACTGTCCATGTGTTTATTATCTATTTATTAAATTTATATGCCACCCGTGTTACTGTCAAGCAACTCTGATAACATCGGATTCAGTTTGAATCGGAAGTTGAACAAATATTTCAGGAATTTGCAGGTGCAAGATCTTTGAAATTTTAATATTCATGGGAGTCCTTTGGCAGGCCTATCTGAACTGGACATCAACCCTACCCTCCATCAAAGATTAATGTCAGAATTTACTGTTGATTCATAGCCATTTTCTAGCCATTTTCAACCTTAAAATTGGAGAGTCAGTTCCATAGATTCTAGCTTGGGATGACAATATTTTCTTTCTGTTAGGGCCTTGGCCTTACATTTCTTCTATTGCTCATTCAACTTCAAATAAAACCAGATTTTGAAAACCCACCGTTACTGCCTCAAAAGTGGCCAGCAAATGCTATATGAGCTGGGTTTTTTTTTTTTAATTTTCTGTATCATAGATTGCATCTTTAAGCTTCTGTTTCACATCTGAAGCATTCTGCATCAAGTTTGATCCCTGATGCTCAGAATCCCCGACTTTATGTGCAGTAAATTTCATGCAACTCAAAATGTAAAATGTTAATTTCACGGGCATTTAGCATGCTTGGAAAATGGTCACCCCAGCAAGTACAACCCAGTCTTATGATTTGCCTTTATGTTGTGAATAATTGACACAACACTGTGAATGAGATCCCAGCCTTGCTAATAGACAAAGGTGGGTGGAGGCAGCAAGGGCAGGTCTTCTCATAGGTACTATGCCTGTCCTGAATCACCTGGGGCATGTGTCAGTATGTTTACCTGTTGAAACAAGTGCTGGGATTTCTCAAGTTGTGTAAAGTGTGAAAAGGTTGTAAGTGTTTGTAATTTCCCAGCTCTGCCTATTTTTAAGATCCCAGTGTTGACCATTTGGGGGGCAGTAATGCCCAACACACCTTTTTGAGTGCTTTGTTCCAGATTTTAAAAGTTTATGTGATGACCTGGGACTAGGCACGGAAACAGCATAGCTGGAACGAAGGCTTAATTCCCCTTTATTGCTCCCACTTTCCCCAAAAGTCACACCATTCACTGCAAGTCCAGGAACAAAGCTCTAAACATGCCCCTCCAATAGTTCCTGGCTGCTATTAGTCCAGAAGAACAGCACAGTTCTGAGAGAAGACATAGTTCAGGGAATTTGAGTCCTCGTCACAGAAAGGGGACCGCAGCACAACCCGGAGCAGAACTGGGTCGCTGCAAACCCGCACATAGCCAGGCCACGCAAGCAAGACAAGCAATGCAAGCAGGGCAAGGCAAGCAAAGTATCTAGATGTCGGGAACAGCATGAGAAACTGGAAAAAGGCAATACTTGTTCCCGACAAGTGCCCCTCCCAACAGCGTCTCTTTAAATCTCATTCCCCAGGTGAGCCTTGTGAAAAGAGGTGGGGTGCTCTCCTCCCGAGTTGTTGGGTCGCCCTGCACTGATCCTGCCTTCTCTCCATTCTCTGTGCTCGGGATTCGGGGGGGGGGGAAGGTAATTGCTCATCATCGGTTATCTGCTCCGCTGCTTGCCCTCTCCTCCCCCTTTGCTTGGTCATCCTGTGCCTTCTCTCCTTTGCTGGTGACCCTTCTCAGGCCCGAGGGACCGGGATTGCTTCGTCCTATTTCTCCGGTCATTCCTCCCGTCAGCCCTAGCTCCGTCTTGTCCTCCTTGGACTCAAGCTCCCAAGGACCTAAGTTTATTGCCACACAATGAATGAATGAATGAATGAATGAAAATGAGAGTCATAAATTGTAAAAACCCACATGTGTTGGAAAGCTATATTAGGCGCTTGGTCTAAAAGAAAAGAAATGAGTTATTGCGAGTATCCAGGAAGCCTCTGAATGCCGCGAAGGGGTACATTTCATTTCAATAAGAGTTTCATTTCTCAACAAAGGAAAGGTGCCCCTTATCACAATATCAGGGTCAAGCACGTTGCTTTCATGGTGCGAAATGTCACACAGAGGAGAGAAGCATTCTGGTTTTGCAAACTATTATTAGCCACTTAAAAAAAAACAGTTTGGCTGGTTTTCTATAGAAAGGGAGGAGAATTAAAGTGAAGATGGTTACAGTCGGTATTCCTGCAATGTAACTGACTCCTCGTTCTGATAATGCTATGGGGGCTGCATTTTGAATCTGTGCTTCTAAGGACATTGCTTAAAATCTGGACATCTGCCTGAGTTTTTAGACAATTTCCATTGACCCAATCTACTTTTTTTTTTTTACAACAACCATTGCTTCTGAAAGTCATAGGAGGCAACAACGGGAAAGAAGAGAAAATCTCTTCCATTAGCTTCCTCCTGTTTATTTTAAGTATAAGGTCATTATATAAAATGAACTCCCAGGGATTCTTTGCAACTCTGAACAAACAAATGGCTGAATGTTTTTTATATGCATACAAATTGCACGCATTTACTTTTTGATATCCCCCCAAAATCTTACATGGTCTAAGGAGGCGAGTTGTTAAGATGTAAACCTAATTTGGCCTTTGAAAGATGCACTGAGGCCCGACTCTCAAAAGTGGCTTTAGACAAGATTGGAAAAGTGGAAATGGTTAGGACAAATACAAAAATTAATTCAATTGGAATTTTTAAATTAAATGGCATAGTGAACATGATTGTCTTCTGTGTACTAGGTGATTTTCTATCTTTATCCTGTTAAAATTGCAGGATAATGACACCTTGGAATGTTCTGGAAGCTACTTTCAAGGCTTTGGGCAGCCGCACAGTTTTCAACCTCAGATGAGGCACCCAAATGAGGGTTTTTTTTTTCCTCCCTGGAGGACTAGGGGTAGATCATTTAGAACCAGGAGCAAAGAAGTTTCCATAAATTACTTTTAAAAAACAAAACCGTATGGTATTGAAATAATAAAGCCCTCTTGAAAATATAGCCAATTGACCGAAACTTTGATTATTAGCTGTGTGTGGCCAGTCTCTCCTGAAATGCTTTTCATTTATTTAAATGCCTATTTGGATTAACTTCCAACTATATGCCATTGGATGACCATAAAAGCAATAATTTTAATGAACTGTGCTGGAAAATGCCCTTGCTGAGTCATTATAATGATAATGAAAATGTCATAAAGAACATGACCCAACCACAATTCTAATTTTCATAAGGATATAGTTACTTTAATGTTAAAACTTCATTAAGTATGAATGCTTTTGAGACCCAGGGTTAATTGTTCATATAGCCCCTCTCAGGTAATGTGGTTTAATACACAGTCAGGTAGCATATGATAACTAGAGCCTGAAGGAAAGTTTTGAATACTGCAATCTTTTTCCCCTCAAAGAAGAAGCAAGCCTGCTTGGAGAAATGGAAACATCTGAATTGGGGCTGCTTCCCCCCCCCCCCACTCCCGTCCCCAATAGCTTCCACTTATATAACTGCATTACTTAGAAAAAGTCACCGCGTGGAAACTATAGAACTCAGCATGGCTAGTTGGGGAATTCTGGGAGTTGAAGTCCACCACATCTTAAAGTTGCCAAGTTTGGGAAACTCTGCTACAGAACAATTAAAGCCCCAATGAAATATTTTGCATTGTATTGCTTTTATTGAATTTTTATTTGCTAGCATTCTTTGTTCAGGGAAACTGACCACAGCACTTCTGCAGAATCTACTATGCATTAAATATTTGTAAGATGCTCTCTGTCTAAATATGTTATGGTGAATCATCCATATCCATCAGCTTTGGAACAGTCTTGGTTGACCCCAATTTCGTTTACGATGAAAACACAGCAACTCTTGATCTTAGGGCACACATGAATGTATCAAAGGCAACTGCTCTGAGAAAGCCACAAATTGCTGATAATTATCTTTCAGCATTGTAAATTCCATTTAAGTGTGAGACAAAGACATCAGAGCCATCAGTATTAAATCTTTCTTAGAAATTTGCCCACATTTCTGTTAAGATGCACCTGACCTGCATCTATTCACATATTTTTCTATTTTTGGGATCATTTCTAAAAGATCCCGCCTCTTTTACTGCTCATATATACAAATGGCTCACACATATTTCCAAATTATAATATCTTACAATTATAATTTTATATATTCATATAAAACTTTCTTTGCAGTGTTATGCTGTGGGGAAGCAGAAGATTTTACTATAATAATTGTATTATTTCAGGAGGATTAAGTTTCTTTGGATCATTACTCTACAGATAAATGGTCACCTGGCCATATTCATCTTCATATTATCCATTGTCCCTCCGTTTTAGTTATGTAGAGAGAGAAAAACATTAGATAGAAACGGGTTCTCTGTTTGATATTTGTTCTGATGGAGATTGAGATAGCAAATCCAATTAATTAGCACCCCTATAATTTCTGCATACTATAGAATTTTCATAGGAGCATTTTATGCCATGCACTAGAATTGTTAATTAGTAATTATTGGTTTGAAAAAAGAATTCTCTCCAATGAAACTTTTAATTTAAAGGTAATAAAATTGTGGAGTCACTGGTGCTCTTCTGTCTGTGAAAGATAAAACTGAGCTTTATCTTTGCAATTTAATGACAATTTAATTAATGACAATTAGTTGATTAATTAATGACTATTTTCATGACAATCTTGACTCTAAACAAGAAAAATATTATTAAAATCTCTTTAGCAATTCAAACACAGTTGGGGTTTGGAGGACGGAATTATAGATATTTTTTGACATGAAAACTATCCTAGAACTAATAGCTGCAAAGTAAAAATTTTCAACTACAGCTGCTATAAATGGGCATAATTGTAAATATCTGCTAAATGTAAATAATGTATTGGTATTAAGTCAGAAATGCGATAGGATTTCCTTGAGGGAAAACACTTTTAAAATAATGCTCTGGAATTCATTTATCCTTTTATTTCTA
Organism: Pseudonaja textilis; assembly: GCF_049901715.1. Taxonomy (NCBI): domain Eukaryota; kingdom Metazoa; phylum Chordata; class Lepidosauria; order Squamata; family Elapidae; genus Pseudonaja; species Pseudonaja textilis. Next base: position 178,518,102 of record NC_141991.1, read on the forward strand.
AATAAATTTAAAATATTAAATAAACTGTTAAAATACATACATACATACATACATACATACATACATACATACATTTTATTTCAAATTCTTTTTAGAAGACAACAAAAATTCTGTTGGATATTTGCCTATGGGTGTTACGTATTAGAATTCACATTATAAACTTTCGCTTGAACAGGGAAGTAATTAGTTTGTTGTTTCAGTTTTAGTTTTTGTTTATTCTTTAAAAACAGTCTTCTTAAATGGTATCTGTGGACAAGCTGCCCTTAATTGTGCAGGGCAAATGATTGTATTTTATCTCATAATTTGGATTTTGGTCTGATTCTAGTACAACTCAGTAGGCCTGGTCAGTTTCTTTCATGAATTCAGTATTGGTATTTATAATCTTCGTTTATATATATTTCTTCTTTTTAAACACCCATCTCCCTCAGAGAGGGCCTCTGGGTAGTGTATAATATCTATTTATAAACAACACATGAAATTGACATTAGAGATAATATAAGATAAGATAACCTTTATTGTCATCTTTTCCTGTGGACACTCTGGCACACATTAAAAATGAAATTCTGTTGCCTGCTCTCAAAAGCATATACACATATATATGCCTACGTGTTGTGACTCCGAGACTAGAACCTGATCAGTCAGCAGATGTGGGTTCGAGCGAGGAAGAAGATCTGGCACTGAAATTTGAGCCTGCATTATTAAGTGACTTGGAGGGGAGTCAAGTACAGGGAGAGGAGTGGGATTCGAGATATGAGCCTGATTTATTGGAAGATTCAGAGTCCACTGAATCTACTTCCCTTATTGCACCTCAGGTGTTAACTGTTAATCAGGAAAGTGTATCAGAGGATTCAAGCTGTGATGAAACTGCCGGATGCTGGCTGGATGCCAGAACTAGGAGAAGATTGAGACGTCAATCTCAATTAGAAAAGAGACGTCCAGCAAAGGATTAATTAATGAAACTGACACGCCCTTTCTTAGAGGATATAAGGGAGCGCACAACTTTGAAATATTTGCTGGAAACAAAGTGAATCTTGCCTTGGAAAGACTTGCGTCTGATTTACTGCGTTGTGAGTTACGAACTTTACAGAATTGCCAGACAGATACTAGGAGGATTGCCAAAGGACTGTGATAACAGAGCAATTGAATCTTCTGCCTCTGGTTTTGTTTACGTAAAGTATTTGAACTATATAACTTGAAGTTTCATCTGTGGATACAGGTGGGACAGAACACCTACGTATTCAAATATTAAAATTAATTTAAGATTATTTTTAAAATTATAATATAAAATTACATTCAGAACCTTCGATATACAATAACCAAGATTGTCAGACAGAAGTAGATGTTGCACATTGATCATGAAGCCAATATGATAATAAAACTTCTTATTTTCTGAAGCTATATGGTGCTGGAAAATCAATACCAATTCTATGGTAAGCTTAAAAGGAGGGGTTTGTCCTACCCCCCTGCTGATTATGGAGAATCTACTTAAAGGTAAACTCAGTTATTCTGTAGCAAACTTATAGGAAGGGCAGACATTTGAATGCCTAATGATTCATGTTCATATATATGTATCTCATTTCAGTTATGGTCCAGTAGCATCAAGGTTACGTTCACCTATCCAGAAGTATATTGAGGGCTTTCCCCCTATTTGCTTCACCAAATGAAAAGTATCTTTTGAGAACATTTATCTTCTCAGGGAATAGGATACCTTCAACGTTGGGAGCAACTGTCTCATTTGTCCAGTGTACAAAATGGCACTAAAAATAATGAAAAACAAGAGTTGCTCTTTCCAAAGCTACTTTCTAAATAGAGCTTTTAAAAAAAGAAATATGCTTGCACTGAGTCAGAGCTTGCAGATGGAGGAATCTGAAGCCCCTTGCATTGGCTGAAAATGTATTAATTTACTAGGGTGCCTGATTTATTCTTCTGTCATATCATTTGCAAATCCATGGGGTTTTGCAGTATCCAACTATGCAATGCAAATTGGCCTCAGATCTCTCCCTGCTAACTTGGAAGTGCCTTTCCTTCATAATATAGCAAGTAAAGCAGTTATCTTTGCACACAGATTACTTTTCAAAAGGGTATTTTATTCTGGCATGTAACCTCTACCATTTGCTTCTAGAACAATTTGACAGAGGCTTGCATCTAAGTAAACATTTTATTTACTTGTTTGTGTATATTAGCATTTATGTAATCATCCCTCTGCTTTGAAAAAGAACCCCTCTCAGTCTGGTTGAAGTGCAATTTGGTATGCATACAGTATTGCCTTAATGCAATCAACCTAATAAAACCCCTTGTTTACTGTCACTGCAATAGCAATAGATGCTTCTAAAATGGGCATTCTTGTCTGAAAATTTGATTTCACAACAAAATACGGCCCACTTATTAGTTAGGGAAACAAAGAACTGGCTTTTAGCTATAATAAGTGGCAATCCAAAACAAAAGTTTTCAAATTCCATTATCTTGCACAAAGATTAAAATAATTCTTTAAAACTAGATTTGTCATTTCATAACTGTCATCACATTTAATAATAAACACCAGCCAACAAGAAGTATCCTGCTACATGTTTTTTTCAGTTGTATTTGTAATACCACTTTAGAAGGCCAGATCCTGAAGATGAAACTCAAATACTTTGGCCACCTAATGAGAAGGAAGGACTCACTGGAGAAGAGCCCAATGCTGGGAATGATTGAGGGCACTAGAAGAAGGGGCCGACAGAGAATGAGGTGGCTGGATGGAGTCACTGAAGCAGTTGGCGTGAGCTTAAATGGACTCCAGAAGATGGTAGAGGACAGGAAGGCCTGGAGGAATGTTGTCCAGGGGGTTGCGATGGGTCGGACACAACTTTACAACTAACAACAATAATTTGTTGGTTTTTCTATCAACATGTACAGTTAATAAGTCTAAAACATTCCACTTAACATTTGCTTACCGTTTCATGGAAACCAGAGATATTTGGCATATTCCTAATGGGTGTGTCATGTACTAATTAGGAGCCCCATAGTGATGGCCACATGAGAGCTTTTCAATAAAGAATTGTTCTCATTCTGTTGACCTACTTCTGTACACCCATGGTAACCCTCCAGCAATACAATTCCCAATCCATCTCAAGAGTCAGACGTTGCATCTTCATTTCTCATTCCAAAACCAACTTTTTGACATAAATCTCCTTTCTAAGCTTCCATTTGGGACAGCTGAGTTGCCATGTCTACTTTCTTCTAAGAGCAACTAAACTGCAGGTAATCCTCGACGTACGACGACTGTGAGCCCAACATTTCTGTTGCCAAGCAAGATATTTATTGAGTGAGTTTTGCCCCATTTTATGGTTTTTCTTGCCAGAGTTGCTAAGTGAATCGATGCAATTCTTACGTTAGTATCATGATTGTTAAGTGAGTCTGGCTTCTCCATTGACATTGCTTGTCAGAAGGTTGCATGAAGGAAATCATGTGACTTTGGGACACTGCAATCGTCATAAATATGCCAAGCATCTGAATTTTGATCACATGGCCATGAGGATGCTGCCATGGTCATTAAGTGTGAAAAACAGTCATAAGTCACTTTTGTCAGTGCCTCTGTAACTTTGTGTGATCACTGAATGAACTGTTGTAAGTCGAGGACTACCTGTGCCTTTTTTTGTATGTGTGCTTTTGAGTCAGTTTTGCCTCCTCTTGCAGTTTTCTTGGCAAGATATCAGATGTAGTTTGCCAACATCTTTCTAGGACTGAGAGAAAGGGATTGGATGAGGGGTAGGATTCAAATATCTTAACAACTGGTTCTGTAGGTGTGGCCTAATTTGTGGGTGTGGCTTGGTGGCCATGTGACTGGCTGGGCGTGGTTTGTATGTAAATTTTGTAAATATTGATGTAAATATTGATTTTTTTTAATTAAAAAGCAACTTTTACTCAAAATCAGGCAAAGCGGGCAGGCAGATTAAGTTGTTCACCGAATCACAGATTCACTCAGAGATCTACCTTTCTGCAATCTGCTGCCTGAGTCTGCACTGAAAAATAGAAACTTTAGTCCTAAGGAAGGTACAGCTCTGCTTTTAGATTAGCTAGAAATCCAACGATTTCCTGCTTTCTAGCTAATCTAAATCTCCCGGCACAGAAGAACAGCTGATAGTCGGGAGGGAAAAAGAGTAAAAATAGCAACCTAGCAGGCAAGTTTGATGGCGTGCATGCCAGGTAAGGAGTGAGTGGGCAGGGAGGGGAGGGCCAGGGCCAGCCAGTAGTGCGATTTACCGGTTCTCTGAACTGGGCAGCATCATAACAACCGGTTCTATAGAACAGGTAGAATCCCACCCCTGGATTGACTCAAAGTCAGCCACCTGCCTTTTACCTAAGTTTGGACTGCAACTTAATCTCTTGGTTTCTAGCTGGCACCTTAACCACTATATATACCAGTTCAAAACTACTTCTTAAAAACTACCTAACCAAAATATAAATCTGTTTGGGATTCTAGTGATAATGTGCAAGCAAAGTACCACAAGTTGCAAAAGTAGTTTTTGACACACACCTTACAAGAAGGAAATTCATTCAGAGGGAGTTCAAATAGCCAAAGATCAAACGGTTACTTAATTATCAGTCTCTGTAGTAATAAATTGTTCTTCTCTTTCCCTGGGTATTGTTGCTAGTAGGAAGGTTTTTTTTTCTGGTTACAGAGATTTATTTATTCACAGTGATATATAGTGATTTTATTTGTTCAATAAAAAAACAATCTTGAAATGTCTTTAGCTGAAATCACTCATTTTGATTTTGCTGGATACCGTGTTACTGGATACCCTTTACTAAATTTGTTGAAAGGGCTAAAATGATATGTTGGTGATCTATATTTATATGTTGATATTTCTGGACAATGGTTTAATGAAATACTTTTTGAAAGAATGATCAAGGACAGACAAGCAATTTCTAGCAAAGCATCTGCCATTTGAACAGGAAATTCCAATTTGAATAGAAATATCAGGAAGCAGGAATTTAAGCAAGTATTCTATATTGTCTTCTACACTTTGCCCCAGAATTATTCACCAGTATCTTAGTCTTGGATTGTACAGTGTAATCTCTGGTGATGGGGAAGATCTAAATTAAATAATACATTTATCATTTCTTTAAGGCTTTGGTTTTAAGTCAAGGAAATATGTTTTTTCATGCAATGGGAAAAAAAAATCTTAATCCCTAATGTTTAGGCAGGAGTTAATTCTTTTCTGTTGGATCCATATCTCAGTGACCAAAAAGCACACCATGCTAAGTCTAGCAATTGCTGTCTCTTTGAGGATCGCTTAATTCATAATGTTCGTTTGAGCTCAAAGGTACCTTTGCCTTTCGACCTGTCAGTATTGCCACCCTTACACTACCCACTTTGAAGTGCTTCACTCAATTCATCATTTCATCCATTTATTTGTACTTTTGATGTGATTTTGTGGAACCAAGGGCTACGTCTTATGGCTGGGATTAGAGCCAGCCACAAATTGCTCTATGGCAGTTATGAAATCCAGTCCCAGATGATAATGTAACAATATTATAGGCATTTATCAACATAGAGATAATCCGATTACGTTATATAACTCAGGGTTTATGTAGGTTGATGAACATCGGAAATTTCTTTGCCCTCTACTTTCTGCTTCTTATTTCACTGTTTCTGATAATGCATTTTTCTCCCAAGACTTGATATATTTTTTTTCCCCCAAGGCATGCAAATATACAGCTTTTTTATAATCTCATATATCATGCAATGTTATCATTATTCCTTGCTTATACCTTCAGAGCATGATTGGTTTTGCCCACCAAAATGTTGGTTTTAAATCTGCACTAGGAAGATGAAAAAAAAAATGTAAGTTTTTATTTTTAAAGGAAGAACACTTATCATGTGACTGCAGTTTAACGCATGCTTATTAGGCACGCAGAGTTTCAGTTTGGAAAGAGAAAAGGCAATTTTGGAGCATGAGTGAGCACTCATGTTGCCTCTGTTAGCAATTCATTACAAAAGTTTTAGGATTTAACGAGGTCTATTACAGTTATCCCAATTGCATATCCAAGGGAGGATACATGAAATAGACATGTCTAGCCTTAATTTCTTTTGTCATTATTCCTGTTAATTTTAGGCATCTTTTATCCACTTCGTGGACTCCAGGTATATTAGGACTACTGATCCCAGAATCCCCAGTATGGACATTGGGTACCAAAGCAAGTGGTGCCTTTCATTATAATTACTCTGGCAAGTGATTTCTTGTCATCTAGGTGGAATAATGATCTCCCACAGCACCTTTTTAGCTAACATCTATTTTCCTGTTGCTTATGATAAATTGTGAGCTTGCGTCCAACACAACAAGTGTTCTGTTTCCCTGTCTATTTTAGGTACAATTGATCTACTTTATTCAACAGCTACTTATGACTGCTGTGCCAGCATGTTTAAATTCTTTTGATAGGACTCCGGGTGTGAGGGACAAGGAAGACAGAATAATCACATGTTTTCAGATCCATAGGGAACTTCATATATTAAGCCACTTCTTTAAAAAACAACAGCAACAACAACAACTCTTTGAGTGTGTATCTCACCAGTCCTCTTGAAAAGGGCATTTAGCTTTTAAAGTTTAAAAAGAAGATTGTAATTGTATTGGGACTGTAGAAGTCGGTAGCCTGCAGAACACAGCACAGACATGACGTCCTGCCTTTCAACCTGCCTCGTGTTTTGGGACAAAGTAATAGCTAATTGAATTTCTAGAACAAGTCTGGAAAGCAAGTGCATTTGCTGCAGTTTTAGCATACTTATGCAGAACTAAATTCCATTGAATTTGATGGGTACTTTTGAGAAGTCATGAATAGGCTGCACATTAGCCAATTGATTTTAATCTGTTTGATTCACTGTCAGAAGAATGATTCAGACATAATGATAATTTGTTGAGAAGGCTGAAGAAATATTAGTTGGTTTTGCATATTTTCCAATAATGTGATACAAGTCCTTCATATCTGCTGGTGACTTTTAGTGGCTGGAATCGACTATTGTAATTCATGACAAGTTATATTGTACTTTGGAAGGGTTTTGTTTTATTGGAGATTGTTACCCATCTTCAACCTTTCAAATGGATGATGTGGGGGAAAATATATTATTCAAGGTTCAAGAGTTGGCTGTTAATTTATTGTGCAAGTCACTTAAATAAGTCCAGGCAGAAAGTCGAACCAGATCTCCAGGTGATTTCAACAGCGGGCTGATTATAGAAGTAGCATATTGATAACAAAAATATAGCAGCACTTATGCCCACTAATTTGGCTGACCCATATACAAATTATTTAACCCTAAGCACAAATATCTAACAGTGAAATAATAGGACTTCAAAATGCTGATGCTAAGCTACTATTTATTCCTTTAAACTAACTAAAACAATGTTTGCCATCACCTGTCTTTGGGCTGGTACATATCCAAAATCTCATAGGAATATTAATTTGTTTTTGTTTGTTGGTTTGTTTTCTTTATACAATGCCTTTCACATTTTTACAAATAACTCACACACCCAACAGACTTTCCTACTCTTATTTTTCCCCACAACAACAATTCTGTGAGGTGATTTGGGCTGAAAGAGACTGACTGATCCAAAGTCACCCAGCAGGCTTTCGTGGCTAAGGCGGGACTTGAACTCAGGGTCTCCTGCTTTCTAGCGTGGTGCCTTAACCATCAGACCAAACTGTCTCTGTTCTTAAAACCCAGTCAATTATAGCTGTTGATCAGGTTGGAAATTTTATATGAGATCTCATCTGCAGGAAATTACAATCCAGCTCATGGTGCATATTAGATAATTTGTTCATATCTCTGAATTGCCATCCTTTGAATTGTCCTCTGAATCATTGTTTCACCACTGCACAATTGTTTTGCTAGGTTTTTTTCCCTCCCTGAGATTAGAACAAAAGACAAATAATGTTTGGTTCCCAGGGCCTTTGGCAAGGCCTAGATGTACCTTTTCTGCTGTATTACCTACCCTGCTGACCTGGCTATCTTAAGTCTTTAAGACCTGGCTGTGTTACCAGACTTGGGACTACAAAAGACCCCGTGTTAGTGTGTCAGGCTACTTTGACAATATTTGTAATTGTTTGTATTTTATTTTAATTCTTGTCTTTGGAAAATGCTGGCTCCCTCGGCTAAGAAAAAGAGATTTACGCTGCCCCATAGAATCAGAAACCTTTATCCATATGTCCGTATAGGCATAGCCCTGTGGAGTCCTTGAGCCATATACTCCTCTGTTGCTATCTTTACAGGGGATGTCTCATAAAATTTATTTCATTCTGAAGAATACCTTGGCTGAACATACTGGCTTATTTGTCATTTCTTCTGTCTAGCTTTCATTTCTGATGTATCCTCCCATGTTGATCAATTTTATGCTGCTATTTGCCTACCTTGTGATTGAAGAAGAGTATTGATCTTGGTGATCATCACTATTTATTCTGCCTGTCAATCTCTCTCCCTCCCTATCTCTCTCTCTCTCTCTTCTCTATTTTTTATTATATATTATGCTTACCTTTTATTATGTCTATATATTTTAGGTCTATGTATGATATACATATTTGATGTATATTGTGTCTTCTGGTTATAAGGCTGTAACAAAGATTAATCTAATCTATCTGTCCAATTGAAAATAATACTTTAAAGCCAAACAGTAATTTGATAGGCAGAAGTGAATCTATGACTGGTACTTTTCTCTTATCTAAGCTGATGTCTGCTTTCAGTATAGCTGCTCCTAAGAGACAGTGCCAAAATGGCTATGTATGCTCACAACTTGGAGCCGTCTTTGTCCCAACCAGTTTTTGCTGCTGTTGTTATTGTTGTTGTTATTATTGTTATTATTGCCATTAATTAGATATAATTAGATTCTGCATTTATTTATATAACAGAAGGTGGCATACAAAATGCTCTCACCTATTTTCTCCACAAAAACCAGCCCATGAGTAGGTTGGGCAGAAAACATTTGTCTCAGTGTCTTCTAGTTTCTAGTCCAAGATTTTAACCACTACATCGAAGTGCTTTTGAGGTCAGTGGCTTGAGCAATGAAATCACTGGACTAGTGCGAAGAGCAGTGAGCCATTGAAGTCCAGCTGAAATAGAGGCCATGGAGGTGGTGGCTGAATCCCACCTTCACTTACATGATACTGGGGGACGGGGGGGAATCTAGTATATTCAGTAGATACAGCAATACAATGTTTATAGAGCTTCCAGAGTGCATTACTTCTATGATATGGCTGGTTCTCTATGTGGCATTCAAGGGTGATGTGAGCCAGTGACTCTTTCTAGCATAACATACCCAGGAGAATGAACAATTGGCTTTGGGTGTGGTATACTGAGTTGTTGCACAGTTTACAGTAGCTACAAGTTGATAGTGGTTAGATATCCCCCTTCATCACTTTCCAGGCTAGTTTAAGAAGGTTGTAGACTATGCATCTGCACCAGACCCCAGAAAGATGGAGGAACAGTCCATTCACAGTTGGCCAGTTGCAAAAACACCTTATCCTTTTTCTCCAACAACAAAATAAAGCCTATAATTGCTCTTCAGGCCTGGGTCCGCTACTAAATTATTACTGTTTGGCCTCAGTACTCTGCACCCAAAATAACCAAAAGCAGAATGGTTATAATCAGTCCATGGTACTGTATTGGCTAAGGTAGAATGGGCAAATCATTGAATAAATAACTGAACCTCAACAGCAAAGTATAGCAATGCATCATCTGCACAATGAGATTTGTATGAATTTGAGACAGGTTTCTTGGTAGTAAACTCAAGTTTGGATCACCTTTATATACCCCTATAGTTTGCATTAGTCATCCAGTTTCTTAAAAGTTTAATCCCTTGCAAAAGAAATTTCTTTTTTCTGACATTCTCCTGATGCCTTAGAATTTCTTCTGTGACAAACTTTTATTGTTGCAGGGTAGTGGAGGATGCTAATATTATTGCATGGTGATAGAAGGAACAGCAAACATTTTCCATCACCTTGAAATAATATCAGCATTCCCCATCACACTCCAACAATAAAATTAGCTTCCGTATCAATTATATATCTAGGGATTTAATTGAAGCATGGAAGTCAGAATAGCTGCAGACCATGGAGAGGCAATTGTACAATAAATGACAAGCTGCTTACACCCCCAGAAAATATAATGAGAACATGGAGGGGAAAAAAATGAAAGACTTTTTTTGCCCAATATCTAAAACAAAAGCAAAGTAGGGCCTAGAAATCTGAAGGTTTTCTGCTTCTGATTTAAACGGTTCTCATAAAATTCTGTGCAACTACATGAAGAGCTAAAAAAAACCAGGGGGTTGTTTTGGTTTTGCAATGCTTTTCAGGATCAGAAAAACTGAGAAGGAAAAGGCAGCTATGTCCAGCTTATGATATATGTTGCAATTTGCAACAAAGAGCTAAATGTTATCAAAGCCCTGCAGACTTTTCTTGTTTTAATCAGCGGTTTTCTTGATGCAGTCAAATCAGGCAGTGCCTTGTGTTAAACCTTCTATTCTCCTAGGTGATTGGACCCTAAGGTAAACCCTTCTCCTGCTAGCAGAATAATGCTGAGCTGTATGACATTCACTTGCCTTGTTGATTCCAAATGGAATGAGCAATTCCATTATGCCTGTCTTGGAAACCTTTCAAATGCAAAAGGTAATGGGTCTGATTCCACTGGGAATAATCATGCATGGGTTGGGCAGCACAGGACGCGGAAGCCTGTTGTCAGCGTTCCATCTAACAAACTCCAAACTAATAAACTCAGAGACCAGCATTTTCTCAAAGTTCCATTTTATTAGAGTTGTCATATTGGCACACTGGGAAAACCCAAATCTGAGAGTTCCGGGTTTTCCCTTGCCAAAAGAAAATAAAAAATCCCTCCCCTGCATCCACTAGTCCATCTCATGGTCCAATCAAACATCGTCCCAGCTGGAGACCTTCCTCCAGACAACCCTCTCCAGGTGCAGGGTAACATGGCCTTGACTTTCTGTGAAAGAATGTTGTTGAGTCTAATTGTTGTGGCTCGGAGGTTTGAGCCTGCTTTGCTAGAGGACGAAGACTTGGACGGTGAGGAACGGGAGGATTTGGCTCTCAGGTTTGAGCCTGCTTTGTTAGAGGATTTGGAATTGCCTTCCTCCCCAGGACTTTCCTCCTCGGCAGGACCTTCCTCCCTGATTGTGCCTCAGGTGTTTGCAGATAATCAGGAGAGCGTATCAGAGCCTCTGACTGAGGATCAAGCTGAGGTATGCTGGCTTGATGTGAGGCAACGGTGCAGGCAAAAGTGTAAGTTGCAATGTAGAAAGAAAGGACGAATCAGAGACTGAGATGAGGGACTGACACGCCCCACAGGGAATAAAAGTGGGTTTGTTCGCTCTGAGAACTTGTTCGGGACAACGTGTTAATTTGTGAGAGAAGCTTCAGAAGATTCTGTGTGTGGCGATAGCTTGTGATTTATGTTCTTGCTTTATTGTCGGACTTGGCAGACAGGTTGTGTGAGACTGCCAAGAACTTTCTCGGCTCAAGAAATTTAACCCTGTCAATACTGGACTTGTTTGCTTGTTTATATTCATTTGGAAATTTGGACTTCTCACCTCGTTTGCACAGGTGAGACATAACACTAATTTTCCACCTCTCTAAGAAATCCCCCCTCCCAAATTCCCAGGCACCAAATGTGGCAGCCTCGAAGCTTCCAAGGAAAATATGGCTTCCAAGGCTGACACCTGCAACACTATAGCTCTGTGCAATCCTCAAACCCACTTTTAAACCCCCAAAGCAGCCTTTTGACTTCAGCTGCTAAAAATTGCCATGTGGATTTACCACATTTAGGTGAGGGAAGTTGAACAAACTTAATCTAAGACATGAGTGTCAAACTTAATTGCATCAGTGACGTATTGTGGTGTATCATGACGATTTTTACCTTGTGGAGCCGGGATGGGCATGGGCTGTGTGTGATGCATCCGACCCACAGGCTGCCAGTTTGACACCCCTGAATTTTTCTGAGACCTTTGCCCAGCTGAACTTTAATAAAACACCTTTAACAAACGCCTTGGCTCAAGTCTCATGATTTAATTAGGGCAATCGCCGGAATCCTGACACCCTTTAGTAAAATGCTTCACTCATGAATGCGATCTGTTCCTTTTGCACCACCTCTGTATCCACCTCTGTATCCACTGGTTGTCTAAGTATGCTAAATGTTGGCGTCCAAAAGCTTGTTATAAAATGGAGTCAGACAAAGGCCAGTTTTTCTTCTCTTCTGTTGGTGCTCATTCAAGACCACCAACCCTTAAAGGATACTTGCAAGTTTGTGTTAGACCTCTCTGTTCTGTTTAGTCAATGCAATGCAAGGCTTGCAAGTTTGTTCTGTTTAGTCAATGTAGTGCAAAACTTCTTACTCATGTCCAACACAACTTTGTGGGAAGTTTATTTACACAGTTTATTTAGCAATCATTTGAGGTTTCAATGTCATTGAGAAAAGTATCTTACAACAGGTCCTCATACTTCTGACCATTGCAGCATTCCCATGGTCATGAGATCAAAATATGTGTACTTGGCAACTGGCATGCATTTATGATGGTTGCAGCATCTCTGGTCCTACTTGTGGTTATAAGGAGAGGATTATCTGAAAGGAACTTGGGCTGCTCTCCATTGTTGCAGTATGATCCTAGGGAAAGACATGTTCGGTTTAAGAACTGCAGACAGATGATTTTTGGCCTTTGAATTGAAAGCCTTATCAGCTTTAATAGCAAAAAAAGTGTTGCAGAATATTAGTGTTGAATATTAGGTAGAGTATGCAGAAAACTTTAATGCCGATATGTCAGGGAGGATAACTAAGTTCAAAACAAGTACTTGGGAACAAAATAATATGATTTACGAAGTCAGAGAGAAAGAAAATAAACAAGGTAAGCAGACACAATAAAGTTTCTTTGATGAGAAGAAGACATTATATTAACAAGTGTCAAGGCAAGGTTGATTTGAGCCTCAGTGGCGCAGTGTTTAGAGTGCAGTACTGCAGGCGACTTCTGCTGCCTGCCGGCTGCCTGCAATTTGGCATTTCGAATCTCACCAGGCTCAAGGTTGACCCATCCTTCCATCCTTCCGAGGTGGGTAAGATGAGGACCCAGATTGTTGGGGGCCAGATGCTGACTCTGTACATCGCTTAGACAGGGCTGTAAAGTACTATGAAGCGGTATATAAGTCTATTCAGTCAGCCAACTCTTCAAGAAAAGAGCAGGCTTGGATTTCTCTCTAGACAAATTCCAGTCCATTCCTCTGCAACAGAATCTTCTTCAATGAGATTTTGGGAATCTCTTTAGTTAAAACTTTAATAAATTAAACCACTGCCTTGAAGTATTGATAGCCACACAGCTCTGATTCTTCCCAGATTGCTCAGTTGGAATAACAGCCAACTGTCAGAAACAGTACATGAATAGAATTGGTGAATATGAAGATGTGATCTGTAATTGATATCTCATTATAGAATATTTATGATTTGTTAAAGGTAACAAATCATTTCTCTGAGAAATTACAAACTTTTTATATTGTAGTTGATTAATTAATTAATTAAAAAAGCAAGTAAAGCAAACTAACAAGAAAAATTTATATTTATTAATCTCCATTATTATTAGTATGCAATTCGCATGTTAACTTTACTAGCTTAATTATGGAAAGTAAGATTTTGCTGGGAGTTTAGAATACCTTGGTCATACTTATATAGAAATGAAGATTGCATATTTTCATAATGGAAATGTGGAAGTAACTGAATCCAACGTTTGAAAGATTAGAAAAGCTTGCTTCTCTGATTTAGCATTACACTGTTGGTCAAAATTCTTATATATAAATTCCATAATATAATTAGAAATGTGCCAGATGTGCTTACCTCAGTGCCTTCATTTAGTCCTTGGTACCTGTCCTATTTGTGCACTTCATCCCTGAAGTTTGGTGACAAGGTGTCAAGTGGGGGTAAAGTAGAAGTTTGGAACAGATATTTTTCATTTGATTTTTGCTGAGTTTGAAACCATCTGTTCCAAAATATATTTATCCTTTCTCCATTCATTTTGTATAGTTCTCGGTGCACCAAACATTAAACATAGCGCTTGTCCCTGCCTATTGCAAATACTGTATGCTCTTCTCCATACATTCTGTAAGTCATATTTAATTAGTACAGCTTTGGTTGTAGGAAGTGAATCTGCTTAGATCTCAAATAAATAGGAGAGTTAAAGGGTCTGTCTAGGTAGGAATGCCAAAGATTTGAGTGCTAAGCATAGTTTTGCAACTTAAAGAGAGAGAGGAAGAAACATAGCAGTTCAGTGTACAATTGCAAATAATGTACTATCATTGATTATAGCCCGATGCAGATTTTACATCCCTTGATAACTGGGATAAAGATATGCATCCATATCTATCACTAAAACAACAAATATTGTTACTAAAATCCCCTCCCCAATCAGTTTTGTTATCCCTCTCCCTCTTTGTGTAAACGCACACAAATATATGCAATATTCATTCTCAAAACACTTTGAAAAAATATGCCACTAGATAATGCAGGGAAATTGTGTGGAATGCAATGTACTGCTCCCAGCTGTCATTCCCCGTGGTGAGCGTTTGCTTGCTGCTTATTTGACCTAATGCTGCCAGGCAGGCACTGTGGCACCAGCAAGCTTGAAGTGAGCAGCTGAGCAGCACAAAGATGTTTGTGGCTGGAGTGCCTACTCCTGGGTTCACTACCTGCTACCTTGCACATTGGGACAGGAACTTTTCCTTTCGCTCTGTCCTTAAGGGATGGATTGGTAAAAGATAAGGCAATGAAACGCTCTGTTAACCCAAGATCTGTGTTTGTCTTATTGGGGCTTGGGTGCCAAATAGTAGTGAACAATTAGGGATCTGTTCTTTCTTTTGTTACATCTCTCACCAAATAATAGGACCAACCCAATGGGGTTTAAATCATAAAATCAGCTGCAAGGCCAAATCTCAACAGCAACCAAAGCTAAATAGTAGCAGCTCCATTTAATATGTAACTCAATAAAGTATGTGCGTCAAAATAGATGTGACCAACAGCAGGCTAAATGAAGGCAGTAGAAAGATATTTTTACCTTTGTATAAGAGGTTATTTTTTCAGGTACAATCTCATTAGCATAATTTGCTGGCAACAGCATAAATTGAAGAAGCATATTAATTAAGGATGCTGCAGCATTAATTGAATTAAAATGTATATTAGATTTATTTTTTTAAAAGTGTCCTGTTGAATTAATCTTTGTTCCCCTCCCCCATAAGACATTGACTTAGTGTTGACTGGACCAACGCAGGAATAAAACTGAAAAACTCATAGTCCGTGTTTGTACCAATTTAGCAGAGTAATCAAAAGCAATCTGTTTAATTTGTTCAGAGGAGTTGTGAAGTGTATTTAAAATAGGGATGTACTGAGTAAACAGCTAATCTATTAAGACTATAATTCCCAAACTGGCCCATAAAGCATACTGATATATACTTTCACTCTGAGAACTGCATAAAATATAAACAAAAAAATCCATCTTCTCTGAAAACTTTTGGATTTATTGCATGAAGCATTTAGCTGAGAGTATTGAAAAGCCACAGTCATGTTTTTCATTGTATGGCATTGATAAGTAAGTGTGATATTTAACATTTGCAAGAAGAAATAAGTATTTAAAATACTTCCTTGCTCCATTCCATAACAAAGCTATGTAGAAAAAGCTAGTTCTGCTCTTGGAGAAGGTACATGGAGACTGTTAGCAAAACATGAGCTCAATCTAAGAAGACAAGAAAACATGAAAAAGAAACTTATTGTGTCAAATATAATGGAATTAATCAAAATACACAGTCTTTAGGTTGTCTCATTACTTTGTCTTGGGTACAGTGTTTTATAATATTGTATCTCTTTTTAAAAAAAATCCTCAAAGAATGTTTTGCAATGATAAAAATTGGGTTCTAGTATGCCATTTTTTAAAAAAAAAATCCTTTTTTTATTCTTCTGTTAGCATAAAACTTCTACCTTCCTTTATTTCTGTAACACAAGTTAATTGTTGTACTTTTGTTCCAAAAGGAAGCAGCTCTGCTAAAATCGATAATTGCTGCAAGGTGTATGTACGGTATATGCCTAAAAATGCAACTTCAGAATTTTTTCAACATTTTTATAAAGGTACAGGACTGAAATGGAAAAACTGTTGGTTTAGTGTTTATCCAGATAGAAACCAAGAACGAACCTTTGTAGCCCAACAATATTAACCACAGGGAACTTTTACAAGGAAGTGAAAAGCACTACATTAATACACAAAATGTTGTACAATTTTAGAGGATTCAGCTATGTGTGAGCATAAGGAAACACTAATTTTTCACCTTGTGTACCTTACGCATGCATGCATACTACATTAGAGTTTCCTTGAATTAATTATTTTTGCCTAGCTTTTACTCTGTCAACAAATTTTAATGATTTATTTTTTTTCCTTTGCTATTTTTGTCTAGTTCTTACAAAGGACAAGTTTTAGGCATGACCAGGTTTTGCTTTTGAAATGCAAAACCTTCAGGGGATGGATTCCTGAGTTATTGAACGCAGCCTACCCAATGCAGTCCATTTGCTCAAGAGGAGGAAGAGGAGGGTCAATCATTAAAATATGGCGTTCAGTAATTTCATAGGTGTGATAGAAGGTTTCTGAATAGCTGAGCAAGTGCAGTGCTGGTGGCCCCTTTGCTTGGCCTCTAGGCGCAACAGAAAAACAACAACAGCCCAGTGATTTCAAACTTAACATTGCTTTGCTGCAGTGTAACCGATTGAATAGAAAAGTAAACCAAGACATGAATGTTAAACAGGTCATCAATCAGAACAGAGCTGGAAAGGACCTTGGGTGGTCTTCTAGACCAGCTCCTGCTCAGGCAGGAGACACTATATCATTTCAGATAGGTGATTCTTCTTAAAAACCTCCAGTGATGAAGCACCTACAACTTCTGAAGGCAAGCTGTTAATTGTCCTCACTGTTAAGAAGTTTCTCCTAAATTCCAGGTTGCTTCTCTCCTTGATTAGTTTCCCTCCATTGTTTCTTGTCCTGCTCTCTGGTGCATTGGAAAATAAATTGACCCCCCTTCTTCGTGGCAGCCTTTCAAATACTAGAATGCTTCTATCATGTTCCCCGTAGTCCTTTTTTAACTCTAGATTAAATAAATCCAAATCCTGCAACCATTCTTCATCTGTTTTTGTCTCTAGGCCTTTAATCCTCTTAGTTGCTCTTCTTTGCACTTTTCTCAAAGGCTCAACATCTTCTTTCTAATGTGGTGACCAACCCTGGATGCGGTATTCCAGATGTGACCTTACTAAGGCTTTTATCAAGTGGTACTAATACTTCATGTGATTTTGATTCTAGTGTACGCCTCTATTTATGCAAACTAATGAATTGGGGAAGATTTGGGTCCTGTACAATAATGTAAAAACACCCTGTTAATAACTTAAAAAGCATTTCTTTTGATGTATATGCTTTAATGCTCCCTAGTGAGAACTGTTGCACGAAAAGAGCTACAATCTGCCCGCTTGCCTGACTTTATAGCGTGTACTAATATTCTCTTTCTGAACATTAAACATCCCCTAAATTTCCCTAGTAAGTGCTAGCATAACCCAGCACATATCTGAACCCAAAACTCCACTGAATGAAAGTTTAAGAGGCAATTTTCTCTTTTCTTCCCCACATAAATCTGTATAAATATATATATTTTTAATTAGATCCCTGTAGGCATTTCCAGTCACTCTCTTATTTTTGTTGTTGTTGTTGTGCTTGTCTTAATTGTCAGACAAAACATTTCTCTACCTCCACCATGTAGTCTGGAAAGAAAGATGAGAGAACTGCAGGCAAGGTGGGGAGAGGACAAAGGAAGTTTGAAGCTATTTGATTTTTTAATTATTGAATTTACAAAGCAAACTTTCCTGCTTTGGAAAAAAAAATCTACTTGAAAAATAGAGCAAAGAAGTGCACAAGCCCCCAGAGTTACTTTGAAGGAACTTCAACTCAAGAAGAAAAATGCAA
This sequence comes from Pseudonaja textilis, assembly GCF_049901715.1. Lineage (NCBI taxonomy): Eukaryota > Metazoa > Chordata > Lepidosauria > Squamata > Elapidae > Pseudonaja > Pseudonaja textilis. The sequence continues at coordinate 178,536,101 of NC_141991.1, forward strand.
AATGGAGAGAAATGCTGCTGCTGAATTCTAGAAAGGTCTTACAGGTAATCCTCAAGACACAAGAAATCATTTGATGTATGTTTGAAATTATGTTAGCCCCCTCTCCCTTCAATCTACATATGGCCCCATATAGCAGGGATGGGGAACGATGTCCCTTTTATGACTTGTGGATTTCAATTCCCAGAATTCCTGAGCCAGCCATTCTGGTTCAGGAATTCTGGGAGTTGAAGTCCATAAGTCGTAAAGGGGCCATTGTTCCCCATCTCTGCCATATGGCCTGCTATCACTCACCCTTCTGATCTACCACAGGATGACTGCAGCATCTTCCCGGTTCTATCCCGCCCCCCTCCGAAGTGGTATTCAGCAGGTTCTGAGCAGTTCTGGAGAACCGGTAGTGGAAATTTTGAGTAGTTCGGAGAAACGGCAAATCCCACCTCTGACTGGAGAATTTACAGTATCCTTCCCCTGCCACGCCCACCAAGCCACGCCCACAGAACCAGTAGTAAAAAAAATGGAATCCCATCACTGCCCCCCCATCGCCAGAACCCTGTAATACTTGGGCTTCCTCTCTACATGCCCGTCATTCCTCACATTTACCTTCTGAAGCTCTCCTGAGCACATGCTGTGGAAGAATGTTTGTTGCGGAAATCATTGTCAGTTTTTGTGATTGGTATCTCATACTGGATGGTGGCTAGAATTGTAACTTTTACCCTGAAGCTGCTTCTGTCTGGTAAAATCTCTCTTTCTGTTGAGGTAGTTGGCTTCCATGACAGGTTTCCTGATTTTGCCTTATATGACGATATAAAATTCTGAAGGGAAAAATGATAGAAATTGGGTCTATTATATCCAGTGGGAATTTGGCTTAAGTTGATGGTAACGAAAGAAAAGCTTGGTAACGTTTGTGTATTTTACTTTTTAAGAATATTTTCTCCCATCATTGCAGACTGACCCTTTCTCTCATGGGAGTTTCACTTGAGAAAATTGCAGCTTGACACTGGTGTTGTTTGTTTGTTTGTTGAATTTATACTGGCAACTCAAGGAGGCTTACAGAATATAAAACCACATTTAAAACAATAAAAACTAACGAATAGAACCAAATAAATTAATATAGTACAATATAACAAAATCACCCCCCATCTCCCATCCACTCCTGCCCCGGCGACAGCAGATCACACAAGCCATTTAATGGGTTTAGATATGACAAGGACAATATGGCTGGCAAAATTCCTACTTGGCAAAGGCTGCTAATCATGTAATTCTGTCAACACAATACAACACAATATGATTCCCCTCAGACTTTTTGCCTCAACTGATTTTATTTTTTTAAATAATGGGATGGTGGCTGACTGAAAAGTGCCAGACTCATTTTAAAATTATTCTTATGAAAACATCTCTGGATCCAACACATGGGAGTCTATAAGAGTGAGTGGCTGTAATACATTAAAATGGAAATTCCTGAATGAACCTGAATTTCTCGTCGTGCTTGGTAATAAATAGTCTGAGATGTTATCTGTTTTCACCAAGTTCAGGAAACCTCTATTCTTTTCCATTGTTTTTCTCTGGAAGATTAAAGATTATGGATTTTAAAGGAAGATTAAACAAAGCAAAAGTAAAATAGAACAATAAAATAACAGGGGTGGGGGAGGACAACAAATGAAAATACTTCAATACGGTTAGTTGAAGTGATGTTAGATGTGACATGGAATTTGTTCTCCAAAAATCTTTATAAATTCTCTATATACCCATCCATTGCATATTTTCTAGATGTTAAAAAAATATTTGTTTTGATAAAAGGTTGTATTTAAATAGTCCTGGTAATACATTCATATTTTTGAGAACAGAATTTGTTTCTACTTGGTCACATCTGCAGCTGGCAATAATGGAAAATCTTAAGCATTACTGAGTACCCTTTTAAAAAAAGCATGGTGTAATTTCTGCCCATTAAATAAGTTGTTCCTCTCCACTGGGGAGATAATCCTGAATGGTGGTTTAAATTTGGACTTCGTTAGGTTTTTTTTAAAATGCATCCATTCACAAATTATTCTTCCCTATAGATAGCTTCTAATGGATATCTTTGGTAGGCAGTATGGTGCAGCAACAGTAAATGGAAATATTGATTTATTTCTTTTTGAGTTCATACAAATTCATGAAGGAAAGGGCTTAATGCATTGCTTTTAAATGGCAGACTGGAATCTTTAGGTAGAAAAATGTGATAGGTAGAAAAAAAAGATCAGTATAATTAATTGACATTTTGGGCATCTACTCAGGACTATGATAACTCTGGATTGAATTTCTCAGTTTCTGTACTCAGTTGTATAAAGTATAAAAAAAATTAAAATCATCATAATTAATTGACATGTTGGGCATCTATTCAGGCCCATGATAAATCGAGATTGAATTTATCAACTTCTGTGCTCAGTTGTTCTAATTTGCCAGTCCAGCTTTCCTCTCTAGCTTATATCCATTAAGTTTGCAGCTGCTGTATCCTATGCCAAGCTTCGCTGTCCAACCTATCTATTAATGTTCAGTCTCAACGAAGCTAGGAATTTACAGTGTGGTGAGCCCCTAATATGTTGATACTGCAACTCTCAGAATACACAATCAGCATTGTGAACAGAATTCCCACCAGAATGAAAAGGAGGCAAGGGGCTTCGTTTTCAGTTTAGCCTGGTTTGGTTTGTGTTCATCTTCCCTACAAGTAATTAGAAGTAGCTAGCAGTACTTCATCTCCAATCTCTTAGCAACCTTGCTGAGCTAGTAGACAGACTGATGGAGTACTGCACAAGACACTGAAGAACAAATACTGCTGGAACAGCCTTTGCTTATCCCATTCGGATGAGGCTGTCAGGAAAACAAAGGAAGCGATCATAGACTTGGCTACTGACAGAATCAAGTTTATTTCAATTTGTTTCCACATCGTGAGACAATCTATTAAGGGGGCGGGACAGTTGCCTTGACTAGCTGATCTGCCTTAGCGTATTGACTTAATGATATGAAAGACTCGTGAGATTCTTACCGTTGATGTTTTTACATTTTTCACTGAATGCATTATTTGATTATAATTTATTGATTTGGTCTTTTATTTCATACTTTCTTTTAATCCATTTTATCAGTCTCACACTTCTTTTTTTTTTTTTTTTAAAAAGGTCTCTAACTCTGAATTCATTCAAATAAAATAGTTTGTTCATCCCATGCATTTTTGCATCGGTTTCTGACAATCAACTCTCTGATGTTCAAGAAGCACCTTCGTTCTGTGACAGCACATCTTTTAGGCTCTTTCAGTGTCTCCATCTGAAATGACACACGAGCGCTCCCCGTTATAGCAACTGCTATTCTTGGAAATGTCATTACGTTTTTAAGAGAGAAAAAAAAAAAACAGATGTTGAATTCTCCGCTATCATTTAAAGTTTGAACCCTTCTCGGTATTTCATCTAATTGAATTTAAAAACATTGGTGGATTCCTCCCTCCTCCCCTCCCCCTTAGAATGCTACTAGTGATTTTGGCATTGGATCAGATGGGCCACCTCCAGATTGTCTATTCTGGGAGCTCCAGGAAAAGGATTGGGTTGTCTTTCTATCCCCTCAGTTCCCATTAGAGGTATGAGTGATGGCAAGCTGTTGTTGCATTGTAAATTGAAAATTGTACATCATTTATCCCAAATGTCCTCCTCCTTCCATAAATACTTTTCTTGTTATCTGTGATGGAATGTGTAGCCGGTTTTGGAAACACTGAGGAGGCAGTTAAGGGAGCAACGGAGGCATTACAAAGAGTTTCTCACATCCAGGGGTGGAGAAGGAATGAGAAATTATGCTAAGTACAAGTTGCATTGGAAGAATTACTTAGGTGGGCCTTCAACATTCTGTTACATTGCCCAATTAGCAATCATTCTTTCTTCCAGAGCTAGCAGTGGTTCTTGTTTCTGAGCTTGCCAGCCTCATAAAACTGGATATTATCTCAGGAGATTACAGGATCCACAGTTGTTTCGCTCAGCTCCGTGCCTCTCAAATGGGACTTTTGCAATTAATTTCCTCCAGTTTCCAAAGATAACTGATGCTAAGTCATCAGCCACATTGAAATACTGTAAGCAGTTAGAAATGGAAGGGGAAGACAGCTAACTCTGACATTAGAGAAGTCATAGAATATTTTGCCTGTGTTACCTGGATGCAAACTGAAATGTAACTGAAATGTAAAGGAAGCCTCTGTCAATCCCCCCAAATGTATCATGTATACTGTACTTCAGGCAATGGAACAAAGGCCGTTTGCCCTCTCTTCTGCAATTTCCTTGCTCCTTCTAAATCCTGTAGACTGTTTTCTACTCCAATAGAATAATAAGTAAGAATTTATTCTGAGTGAGAACTTATTGTCATGCTGATTTAAAAAGGAAGCAAGACTACCCCTTTCATTAATATTGATTGTTTCATATTTTATTGGAGGAAGGAAGTAATAGAAATGAAAGATTACGTCAGATTTCTACTAGCTGGGTTTTTATCTACTTACCAATTAGCTTGATCCCTTTGTCTACCCAGGTGTAAGTACTCTCTTGATTTCAGACTAATGTGAGGGTAGATGCCTGATAAATGCCAGTAGAAAATTCAGCATGAAGACCGTGGTTGCAAATAGACTAAACAAGTCCATCTACCTCCATATTGCTGCATCTCTTAATTAGTAGAAATTAGGAATTGATAATGGTAGTAGTGATTGGGTGAATAGTTTGATTAGGAAAATGGGTACAAAATTTAGGTATTTTGTTTTATATTTGGGGACATGGTTAATATCCTGTATCAATTAAGATTTGAACACTTCACACTTCACAGCCAATCATGAGATGCCCAGAAATTAGCCCTGGGAAGTACTGGTGCACTGCAGAAGATAATGCATTAAGACATCTTATCGGGAAGCAGGAATCCAGTGATCTGAAACAAGATTTTGGGATAAAGTTCAAAACCAGATGGTAAGGTACACCTAGTAAGCCCAAAAAGAGGTGATGGAAGGAAGAGGAAAGGTTAAGGTAAGGTTAAGGTAAAGGACTCAAGATAAGTCTTTTACCCTCTAATGGTTCTGTTCATGTTTGCTATGTTTATGTGGCCGGGGACCCCTAGATTTTTAACCCAGTCACTAGAATGAAAGAAGAGAGGTAGGACTTCCATCTTGTTCCCTGTTACTTTGTTTATGATATAATAATCTGTCTTGGGTATCTATTCAAACTTGCTCAGGTTTGTCTCAGTGAGAGATCTCTGTGTATGTAGGTGCATACATACTTAGAGGCGTTTGCACCTGTGCATTCATGCAACCCCTAAACCAGAGGTGGTATTCAGCAGATTCTGACCAGTTCTGGAGAACCGGTAGCAGAAATTTTGAGATCCAGCAAATACCACCTCTGACTGGAGATTTTACAGTATCCTTCCCCTGCCAGCCCACCAAGCCACGCCCACAGAATCGGTAGTAAAACAATTCAAATCCCACCACTGCCCTAAACCACCTCTCAACCATGAGGTTTAGTGGGATTACTTAAATTAAAGATTAAAGATGATCTTGCTTCCTGGTTTTTCATATTTCACATGTTTATCTCCTTGGAACCATGCACTGTTTCTGGAACTGACCTAAAACAACGTTGACTTTGCTGAAACCAGTGAGGGATTAGGGGAGGGAAGCACAGAGAGTGGTTCAATTCATGCCATGGTCTATATAGTGGTGGTGACTATATTTTTGGCTCCTGAGAACGAAGCTTTTATGAACAAATCTCATGGCCTATTTTCGGGTTTATGTTCTTTGTTTGTTTGTTATGCTGTTGCCTTGTATAAAGCCATATCAAAATGAAGGGGATGTTTTTGGCCTTCACCTTGGAGGTTTGCCTTTTAAGAGGTAGAACATCGAGGAACATTGCCACCGCTGCCTAGAAAGCAACAATTGATGAATTATTAGCAGCTAAATAATTGTTGATTTAATTTTCCCATTATGTAGCATTCACCTATCAGACCTAGTGTTGAGACGTGAATTTACCTGGTTGGTTCTTGTGATAAGGCCCATGGATTGATTCATAGTATTCCAGATGGAAAGATAAGACTGAAGAAGAGGACTTGCTTGATGCAGGGAATTCCATGACTGATCAAGAAAAAGATGTGACATTTTTTTCAGGCCATGAGCAGGCATTGGTAATTGGTGATTTTATACAATATCACAGGTGCCAAAGGATAAAAATTGTTAAAAGAATTGAATGGCCAAATTCTAATCCCAGATCTCAGCCATCTAGCTATCTCTATATTTTGGAGGTCAGTGGGCGCCATCTAGTGTTACTGGCACCACATTGTCAGTTTCACCTCATAGGAGAACTGGAAATGGTCCTTTCAGGCGCCATTAAAGAAAGGATATTGATTGTGGAGAACCTGAAATAGGTCCACCCACATACGGAAATATGATATTTGGAGCAGAATATATTATATTAAAGAACTTTTTTTCCACTTTGGAAAAATGAAAATGAAAATTGCTTAAGTATTACCATTGCCTTAGAGATATCTCAAATACTCCAGAGGAACTGTGTAAAGGATTAGGGTTTCTATCCCTGAAGCAGACTGAAGTATGTTAATATAGCTTTGTTTATATAGTGTATGTTGGCTTAAAATTCCATGAATGTGAATACTTGCATACAACTTTTCACAATTTATGTGTAACATAAAAGTAGCAGAATTTCTATAACACATAAAAATGTGGGTTTCTTAGATGCAGGAAAAAGAAAATAATTCTACATGTTCCCCAAAAATAGAGATTAGGAAAAGTCCTGGAGGTCTGATAAGATCTTTAGTTTTATCATTAGTCCCATCTCGCTGTTGCCCAATCTCTCATCATGCATGACTTTATGAGTTCATTAGCCAGCTTGACTTACTCTAGCAATTTATTTTAAGATAAAGGAAAATAAATTCACTTTTCTGCCTCATCCTATTACAATCAGCTTTACCATATTTCAGACAGTGGCATCATTGTTCCTAGGACAGTCCCCTATCTAAAGTATCTATCTAATCTATGTGGATATTCTCTGTCATAGGAATTGCTGTATAGAATTCTTCCTATTCTGTGCTCAGTTGCAAGCACTTAACAAAATATTTTAATGAATGTAATTGATAATCTCTGCACAAATGCTTATGACATTTTGCATTCTTCATCTTCCCTAATGTTTCTAGCTTTTGTGCAGGTATCAGCTCATTTAATTGGATACAGAAGGGGTGTAATCAAGATTGCTCTGTTTTCATTTCTTCAAATCTTGCACCATGATTCTAGTGCTCTTGAATAAATGGTACTTGCATACTCCTAGACCATGCTTAACCCTGTATAGATTTTTTTTCATGCATTTCTATCTGTGTGGAATGCAAAGGCACACTTTTCTGAAGGACACCAAAAAGGAACAAATTAGTAGTAGAAGTTGTGGAAGTAGTGGTAGTATTTATATTTGGTATGCACTTATATAAGATGTGGGAAATGGGACCAGGATTTTTCCCCATGCATTTGTGTACAGGTGGTGAACAGTATATGAACTTTGGTCTCTCTTGTATGTAATAAATAAATCTGGGTCAATTTTATAGGGTTTCTTTAATTCTCATCTGAAAACTTCTCTTCTATGCAATTTTTCCTCTTAAAATATAGCTTCACCATAATATTTTGCATACGTTTCTTCTTATTAACAATATTGCAGCATTATTGTGCTGAACTGGTTTGTGGAAATAGGCACCATAGATAACCCATGAAATAAAGAACTGAGAGCGGATTAAACATACGGTGCTCAGTACATTTGTAGCAAATATGGTGCTGATGTTGAAATTATCATATAATCACAGATCCTCAGTACTTTTGATGTACACATAACTGAGCTTGCCTGAAATATTATCAGGGGAAAATGGCTGTTTTATGTTTCTGTGTTGTGATATTTCCAGTTTAGCGTGTTCCTAGATATGTTCAGCTTATAGCTTCTCATGCAAAGAAGGATAGGATGCTTTTCGAATTCACATATACAGAACTCCAAACTATGCAACATCCCTTTAGGGGGGAAAAAAACCGATGCAGAAGTTTATTCTCAACAGATGGGGAGACAGTAGGAATCATAGTGTGCATAGGCATCATTGGAGGATGGAGAGTAATGTTCTATTAAGATAAGTGTAATTAGAGAGATTCATCAGCCTGCACTGCTCACTTATTGTGAGATCAGTGGGAGCAACAGATATGTAGCTTAAATACTCATAAGGAGCTTTGTCAATCTAGGCTTGAGTTAAGATACTTTTAAGACTTTGTCTAGTGCAAAATGAAGCTTATGGAGCCAGACTCTCATTAACGATAAGTGTTGTCCTAGGGAATGCCTGGAGACAACTCGAGTTTTTAAGAAAGCTGTCAGGAGCTGATATTTCATGATTTGTTTCTAGAAAGTTGATATTCCAGTTCTTACAATGCCTGCTGTTCAAATAAACCTTCCTTAGAAATGATATAACAGTTAAACATTGCATGGATTTTGAAAAAAAAAAGCAGCATCTTTTCAATAGCAGCTAGTGACTAGAGAATGGATGTATCTGACTTAATCTATTTTGATAATCAAAGAACAGAAGTTCTTATTTTGTACTAAGCCATTCAGCAGCAGGTTCGTGGAGAAGTTAAAATTTGGACCCTGCATAATAATTCAACATCTCTGAGCTTTTGGTCAGAACAGTGTAATTTAAAGCTGTAAAAAAACCATGCAAGTTAGTAGAGTTTATTCAACAATTTAGTAACACATTATTCCTGCATACGTAAAAGGGTGTTTTTCCACGAGAACTGAACTGACATTTCATATCTAATACATAACCATGGGTATATCAGATTTTAATGAGTATTTTTCTTCTTCCTCAAAGCTTGCAATTGCTGTGTTTACCAGGGGCCATGGAGCGCATCTAACTTTTCCCAACCTCACCGGATGGAAGAAAGAAACTATTAGCGATAGGTGTTTTTTTTAATTAACCAGACTTTATGCCATCAAAGGCTTCATAGGAAATAACGGCATCTCCAGAAACCAACTGGCTACCAGTGCAGCATATTCACGGGGCATAGTGTGGTATTCCTTTCACTTCCCATACTGCCATATTCTGGATCAGCTGTAGCTTCTGGGCAGTCCTAAAGGTCAGCCTACATTGAGGCCCAAGTTGCTTTTGCTGATTTTTATGATTTCATTAATATTTGAACTAAATAATTGTTTGATGAAGTGGGAGGATATAAAAGGCTAGGAAAAAGCCAGATCAGAGATTATATCCATCAATAAGACAAAGATTTTGAAGGTTTTATCTTAGGAATCGCATGTAGGGAATTTATTGTCACTGATAATGGAAATTCATACTGACATCTACTTTCAAACAGACTGAAAAATGATATACCCTTAGCGTTGGCAGTTGGCAAGTTACAGTATATAACTACGAATGCTTAATGTGTTACTTAAATTATGGACTCATAGATATGGAATAGTGACCAAAAAAGCAGAAGTGCAATATATTCTAATAAAGTATGCAAACTGTGTATCAACGCTGATTACCTAATTCAGAGGAAAGATTTTATGAGATCAATTATGTATTTATTTATTTTGTTTGTTTAAACTATTCATTGGAAAGCACAAGAATATTAGGGAGAAATCTGTAGTAGCAGAGAGTGAAGAAGTTTAGGGATTGAATTACACATACAATAATGGGTTCCAGCCTTTCTATCCTCAAATTATAACTCTTCAGATTGTAGGCGATGGATTGTGTTTTTCAACAAACTTTAAAAGTTCCCAGAGTTCACTTCATGTAATCTCTCTCTCTCTCTCTCTCCCCCTCCCTCCCTCCCCCCTCCCCCTCCCTCCCTTGTATTATTTTATTTTATTTCTTTTCATTTTTCGCATTTCTGAACTGCCCATCTTTCTCAAAGAGGGACTCTGGATGGTATGCAATAAAATGTCGGAATATAAAAAGTGTGTCTCTGTGTATCTCTCTATTAAAATGTTTAAAATTAACTTTTAGAAAGAGACAAGAATAATCATAAAAAGGAGTCTTTTGGGGTACCAACCAGCCCCACAGCTATGTGCTCCTCTGGGCTACAGAGCCCCATTTTAACCCCTTTTTGAAAATTAACTTACCTCTGGGAGTAAGAATATTCCACAGAGTGGCGGCCATGGCAGAGAAGGTTCTCTTTCTAGACCCTGTCAGTTGGAGTTTTTTACCTGATGGGATCTGCAACATACCTTCCCTGCCTGACTGGATGGGATGGGCCAATGTAATGGGACAAAGTCGGTTGTGCAGGCAGTCTGACCCTGTGCCATGTAAGGCTTTATAGATCACAACCAAACTCTTGGATTAGAACCGGAAGCAAGCTAACCAGAGGTGGCATTCAGCAGTTTCTGACCAGTTCTGGCAAACTGGTAGTGGAAATTTTGAGTAGTTCGGACAACCGGCAAATAACACTTCTGACTGGCCCCACCCCCATCTATTCTCTGCCTCCCGAGTCCCAGCTGATCAGCTGGGTCTTCTTTTGTTGCCCTGAACAGGGGAACAGAGCTGGAAAGCAGGCTAGTGGGGTGGGGAAGGAATGGGATTTTTCAGTAACCTTCCCCTGCCATACCCACCAAGCCACACCACGAGACACTCACAGAACCTGTAGTAAAAACGTTTGAATCCCACCACTGAAGCCAACACCTATACAGTTTGAGGAGTGGAGGTGTTACACGTGACTTTTTTTGGGCACCTAATATAGCTCCTGTGGCCATTCTTTCAGATACTTACGTGTTTTATACCTTTTAAAAAAGCATTGGCAGACATGTATTTTATAAAGCTTTGCTGGCTTCATCATTTCTCATTTGTCCAGCCTCCCTGGAGAGCTGCAAATGTTTCTCCAATATTTTTTCTAGAGGGAAAAACTGTTTCCCCTATTCTGAAAAATGTAGTAGAGAGTTGAGTTCTAATCTGTCTTTTTGTTTCTTATAGGCTACTTTTTTATGTACAGTTTACATTATACCCTTTATTACTGATGCTGTTGAGATTTCATCCTACTTGTTTCGGCATACAAATCAGCCCAACCTGGAATGCCTGGCTGTATAACAAACTCCATGCCATTTCCCCCCCACAACAGCCTTCGCCATCTTGGAATATAAAATTTCATTCTGTTCAAGTGAGGTTCGTATGCAACAAACTAGCTGCTCAAAGACAGCTGCTTGGCCAGCATATGCTCAGATCTTTTTCTTTTTGAAAAACTCTCTTTTCCTCAGAAAGGAATTGTAGTTTGATTTGACTTGATTTAAGAGTAACATGTATAGATGTGAAAGAGTTTACGTCCATAGTGCTCCTTCTGCATCACTTGATAGAGGAAAAAGGAAAAGGCAATTCTCACTTTTTCTTTTTTTTTTTTCCCCTGATGCTTTTCCCCACACCTGCTCTGTCACGATAGGCAACACAATGTCCACAAACTTCAGGGTGTTTGTGTCACCCACAAATACAGAGTCTGTGCACTTCAAAAATTAAAATTAAAAAGTGACTGACTGACAGCTCATGGGATATTAAAAGTGAATAGAGCCATGAAATGAAACAAATATTTGCATATACAACCTTTTGATATCTCGTAAATACTTTGATAATCCCAAATCATTTCTGCAAAGAGAATTATCAGGTGGCCAGTAGTTTTAAAGAATGATTTTAAATAAATTTAATTGCTTTTAACAATTCCGTATTAAAGAACATGTGTTCATGGGCCCATATATTTCTAAATAGGTTATTTGTATTCTGTTGCTTTTCTAATAGAAATTGTGTTTTTCTTTTAAATTGTGTGTCTGAAGATAATACTCATGTTTTCTTTGAAAATGCTTTTTTTTTTCAACCATCTGGCTTCTATGTCTGTGATTTTTCTGTCAGGAATTTAGCATATAACAACCCTGCATGTATTAATAGAGTTGATTTTAAAACTTGAGTCTGCTGACACCTTGGCTTAATGCACCCTTCTAAATCACTTTTTTATGCCTCTATAATTGGTAGCCAGGATAGACCTTATTTTTCCTATTTAATTTGTCTAGGGATTTTCTCTGAGATTGGTAAATTCTAGGAACATGTTTTTGTATATGGAAGAATTTAATTTGTTTGCTGGCTAGAAACATACAAACTGGGAAAAACTGGACATTCTCATATCTGCAATTAATTAGCACCACCAAGTCATGGATGGGCTGAGATTTTAGAAGAACATATGAAGTTTTAGTCTCATTGTGCCCATCCATAGAAACAATGTTGATATGGTTCCTATAACAGTCTTATAAATCAGTCATCTTAATTGAACTTTGATGCTATTTACAGGCAGGCAATAAGAAAAACAAAAATTAAAAGCAAGACTGAGAAAGAATTACATTCAATGATGTGCGTACACTCACACAACTGGTAGGACACCCTTCAATCTGATCAGTGGTCCTCTCATTCTTGACAAAAGAAGTAGCTATAGGATTAAGGAAGATCTGATCTGTTCAGAGTACCTATTCCACTAGAGGAAGATCACTATGTGGTTGTGGTTTAGTTCTCAGCTGTAATTCTAGCAACTATGGAAGTTCCAAAGAAGTGTTGGAAAAGCATTTATTTTTCCTCCCTCAGTGGGAAAAGGGAAACAAACACTCATTTTAGATTTATGCAGACAGTCTCCGTTTTCTCTTTCAAATAGGCTTCAGACATTTGGTAATGTGGTTCGCTCTCAGTTAAACATTAATTATTTTAATTTGAGGATTTCTGGCCTACAGCTCTTTTAGCTTTTACAAACAACCAAATATTAAAGTCCTAGTTGCACAGTGATTGTATCTTTTTAAGCTCTACTTTCTGGAGAACTGAACACCACTATTTTTTTGAAAGTACCACAGGAGACAATCATTCCCATCCCTTCTAGAGCTTTTTAAAAATTCTTTTTCTTCCTATGGGACAATTTCTGTAAATTAGCCAGTTGGTGCTGGTAGAAGGTAGAATTCTTTGAAGCCCACACTAAAAGCATCCTCTTATTAGAGAATACAGTGCTGAAATAATACTCCTTGGACACACCAAAAAGCTTTCCTTGTGCCTGAAATTGCTATAGAAATGACAGTATGGGAATGGAAAAATGGAAGTGGATGAAGGCAGCTGTAATACAAAAAGAATTATAGGCGTCCCAATTTTGATCCTGCTTCTTTGTGGAGAAAGATTTCTGTTCTCATCCAGCATTCCTTTAGTGTGGGTAGGGAATCTGATAATATCGGAGGAATCTGATAATTAATGGCTGCCATGTTCCCTGAAAGGAGAAAATGTAGGGGAAAGGTCTCAGTAAGAGATTATTCTTTTTAAAAAAAACATATATTTCAATATTCTTTGTAAGATAATTCTTTAACATAGAATCATGGAATTCTATTTATCAACATCCAGTGGCATCTAGTGGATGATAGCTTCTAATTCTTTAAGAGAAGGGTTTATCGAACCTTCTCAACACCTTGATTCCAGATCCCCCACCATTTCAGCACTCACTTCAGAATTCACTTCAGCAATTCAGGATTTGATACTGCTATGCTAAAGATGGTGTCTGCTTTTGTTCATAAAGCAGCCATGTGAAGTAGAAGTGAACGAGGAGAAAATAAATGATCATAGTCAACTTTGCAGCTGATTTGTCCTTTGGACTTCTTGATTTCTCTCTGCCATTTTACCTCATCTTAGTTCACACACAGATTGATGTAATAGTCATTAGTAATAGACTAATAGGGATACAATCAAGATCAAGGGAAGTACTAATACCACTCTATAAAGCCTTAGTAAGACCACACCTTGAGTACTGCATCCAGTTTTGTTAACCACATTATAAAAAAGATGTTGAGACTCTAGAAAAAGTACAGAGAAGAGCAACCAGGATGATTAGGGGACTGGAGGCTAAAACATACAACAAACAGTTGCAGGAACTGAGCTTGGCTAGTCTAGTAAAGAGAAGGACCAGGGGAGACATGATAGCAGTCTTCCAATATTTGAGGGGCTGCCACAGGAAGGAAGGGTCAAGCTATTTTCTAAAGCGCCTGTAGGCCAGACAAGGAACAATGGATGGAAACTGGACAAGGAGAGATTTGACCTGGAAATAAGGAGAAATTTTGTGACAGTGAGAACAATTAACCAATGGAACAGCTTGCCCTTGGAAGCTGTGGGAGCGCCATCACTTGAGATTTTCAAGAAGAGATTGGACTGTCATTTGTCAGAAATGGTGTAGGGTCTCCCGCTTGGGCGGGGGTTGGACTAGACGACCTACATGGTCCATTCCAACTCTGATTATCTGCTATCTGTTGTCCTCATTTAGCAACCATAACTGGAAGCAACCACTTTGATGCTAAGCAAAGCAATCTCTAAGTGAAACTACAGATGTGCTTTATTATCTTACTTCAGCTTTCTTTTGCTTTACAGACCAGCAAAGGTCATATATCTGAGGATTAGTTATAGTTACTTTTCATCATAGCTGTGATCAGTCACTAAATGAGACAGTCACTAAAGTACCAGTACAACAAATATGTGAGCTACATTTCTCACCTTAGGAGAAAAAAGGCAAGAATGTCTAATACCTGAAAGTTTATTATGATTGGCTCCTAGTGGGTGGGAACATTTGTATTATTTTGTAAATTATAGGCCAAGAAAACTTCATTCGTGGCTTGTCTGGAATTCTTTAAACATTAAAGTATATTTGAAAGCAAGAATATTAATAGCCATTATTAGTTGGATTTTGACCTAGACTCAATCTATCAGCCAATCCTAGAGCATGAAAGGGCCTTGTCTAAGATGTCAGATCTATTGTTTCACGTTTGTGAAATGTCAGGCTAGCAAGTTGAAGGTATTAATATTTATATGCCTGATTTTCAGATCATAGTTTTAGTCCCCAGAACATGAGAAACAACATCTTTGCTAATTGGCTTTCATGCAATTGGGTCGGAAGAGTGTTATGCTTTAGGGAGAAAAGCAAGTCTAATCAGTCTCTTTTACAGTGCTGTGTGTATAAGACTCCAAGAGGCATTCACAGAAACTATGCTTAATTACAATTAAAAATAGAAGCAGTACCAACTGATTAATAAGTGAATGCCTGTAGCCCCACTTTTTTTGACATGAACAGCACAACGTTAGCATTTGCTACTGGAGAGGAAAATGCTTTATTCTTCATTAAATTTGTTTGCAGCATGCAAGAGCGATTTTTGGTTTTGTGTTTGCCACAGATTGTTCAGGAAACAAAAGTCACTATGGTAGCTATATGGAAGATTTGAAAGATACGTGATTCCACTCTTCGTCCTTTCCCTTCCAGTATGAATTTCATGGTAAGAAATGGCACTTTGTATGGGGCATTAATCATAAAAGCCAGAATATCTAATAGGAGCTCCAACTATGCAATCCAAAAGCATGCCTTTGCAAATATACAGTGTGCAATGAGAAATATAGGATATTCTGGAAAAGCCTTTTTCATTTGTTGTTTTCCATGTGTGTAAAGACGACATTTCCTGGAAATCCCAGGCTGCAAGCCAATTACATAATTGAGAAGTTATTCTGAAACATGTATTACCAGAACATCAGG